>NC_063252.1:191513-212523 GCF_020740725.1 Corvus hawaiiensis
CCACACGTTAAGAATTATTCGAGGGTGAAATGGGAAGATTTCAAAAAAACCACACGTTAAGAATTATTCGAGGATCAAATGTGAAGATTTGAAAAAAAAACCACACAGAAAAAACAATTTAAAATCGCAGAGTGAAATTTTAAAGTTCGGGAGGATTTTGAGAGAGAACTTCAGAATTTGAAGAAGATCTTAAGAGAATCTTCCTAGGTTTGGAAAAACTTCCCGACAAAGTTCCAAGATTTGGGAACATTTTGGGAGAAAAAAAAATTGTAAACCAAGAAGACTCCCGACTGAAAAAAACCTGAAGTTTTCAAAAAAAAAAAAAAAAAAAAAGGGAATTTCAGGAAAAAACGAGAAAAATTGAGGAAATAGCAAGCAGGACACGCGGAAATGACAGAAGAATGTTGTAAAATCAAGCACAAATAAATAAAACTTAAAGAAACAAAAAAAACCAAGAGAATCAAGCAGAATCCAACCAAGATTAAAAACACGAAGGAAAATGGAAACTTGAAGTTTTGGGGACGTTCTTGGGTTTTCTGGGGATTCTCTCAGCTCACCCTGCGGAAGTCCTCGAGCTCCTCGTCCTGCAGAGAGCCCGCGGGGGACGGGGGCCGGGGGACAGCCCCCGCTCGGGGCTGGGCGGGGCCGGGGCGGGGCCGGGGGCGGGGCCGGGGGGCGTGGCCGCGGCCCCGCCCAGCCCCAGCCCCAGCTGCGAGCTCAGCTCCGACTGGTCAATGGTGGTCAGCGCCCCGGCCGGGCCCAGCAGCGCCCCCGGGCTCAGAGCCCCCAGAGGGGACCTCGATGGTCACCGGGGCCGCGGGGGCCGAACTGCGACGCCATGGGCGGCTCCAGCTCCTGCGGGGACAGCCCCGGAATGCAGGGGTTGCACCCCGAAATGCAGGGGTTGCACCCCGAAATCCCAGGGATTGCACCCTGAAATGGCAGGGATTGCACCCCGAAAGCCAGGGGTTGCACCCTGAAATCCCAGGGATTGCACCCCGAAAGCCAGGGATTGCACCCAAAAATCGCAGGGATTGCACCCAAAAATCGCAGGGATTGCACCCTGAATGCAGGGGTTGCACCCTGAATCGCAGGGATTGCACCCAAAAATCCCAGGGATTGCACCCTGAAATCCCAGGGATTGCACCCTGAAATCGCAGGGATTGCACCCAAAAATCGCAGAGATTGCACCCCGAAATCCCAGGGATTGCACCCAAAAATCGCAGGGATTGCACCCCGAAATCGCAGGGATTGCACCCAAAAATCGCAGGGATTGCACCCCGAAATCGCAGGGATTGCACCCAAAATCCCCAGGGATTGCACCCCGAAATCGCAGGGATTGCACCCTGAAATCGCAGGGACTGCACCCCAAAACCATCATTTATTATCCCATAAAAATCCCAGTGATTGGCCCCAAAAATCCCAGTGACTGGCCCCAAAATCCCAGTGACTGGCCTCAAAATCCCAGTGACTGGCCCCAAAAATCCCAGGGATTAGCCCCAAAATCCCAGTGATTGGCCCCAAAACTCCCAGTGATTGGTCCCAAAATCCCAGTGATTGGCCCCAAAAATCCCAGTGATTGGTCCCAAAATCCCAGTGATTGGCCCCAAAAATCCCAGGGATTGGTCCCAAAATCCCAGTGATTGGCCCCAAAAATCCCAGGGATTGGCCCCAAAAATCCCAGGGATTGGCCCCAAAAATCCCAGGATTGGCCCCAAAAATCCCAGTGACTGGCCCCAAAATCCCAGGGATTGCACCCCAAAAATCCCAGTGATTGGTCCCAAAAATCCCAGTGATTGGTCCCAAAATCCCAGTGATTGGTCCCAAAAATCCCAGGGATTGGCCCCAAAAATCCCAGGGATTAGCCCCAAAATCCCAGTGATTGGCCCCAAAATCCCAGGGATTGCACCCCAAAAATCCCAGTGATTGGTCCCAAAAATCCCAGTGATTGGTCCCAAAATCCCAGTGATTGGTCCCAAAAATCCCAGGGATTGGTCCCAAAATCCCAGGGATTGGCCCCAAAAATCCCAGGGATTAGCCCCAAAATCCCAGGGATTGGCCCCAAAATCCCAGGGATTAGCCCCAAAATCCCAGTGATTGGCCCCAAAATCCCAGGGATTGCACCCCAAAAATCCCAGGGATTAGCCCCAAAATCCCAGTGATTGGCCCCCAAAATCCCAGGGATTGCACCCCAAAAATCCCAGTGATTGGCCCCAAAAATCCCAGTGATTGGCCCCAAAATCCCAGCGATTTGCCCCAAAATCCCAGTGATTGGCCCCAAAATCCCAGTGATTGGCCCCAAAAATCCCAGTGACTGGCCCCAAAATCCCAGTGATTGGCCCCAAAAATCCCAGCGATTTGCCCCAAAAAATCCCAGGGATTGCCCCCCCCCCATTTTGGGGCCGCTCCCCATTTTGAGGACCATTCCCCCCATTTTGGGGCCGTTTCCCGCCATTTTGGGGCCATTCCCCCCCATTTCAGGTCCATTCCCCCCATTCCGTAGCCATCCCCCCCATTCCGTAGCCATTCCCCCCCCCGTTCCGAGGTTGCCCCCTCACCATGTTGAGTAGCCCCCCGCCCCATTCCGTAGCCATTCCCCCCCATTCCGTAGCCATTCCCCCCCCCCATTCCGAGGTTGCCCCCTCACCATGTTGAGTAGCCCCCCGCCCCATTCCGTAGCCATTCCCCCCCCGTTCCGAGGTTGCCCCCTCACCATGTTGAGTAGCCCCCCGCCCCATTCCGTACCCATTCCCCCCATTCCGTAGCCCATTCCCCCCCATTCTGTAGCCATTCCCCCCCCATTCCGTAGCCATTCCCCCCCCATTCCGAGGTCGCCCCCTCACCATGTTGAGTAGCCCCCCGCCCCATTCCGTAGCCATTCCCCCCCCATTCCGTAGCCATTCCCCCCCCCGTTCCGAGGTTGCCCCCCTCACCATGTTGAGTAGCCCCCCCGCCCTGCTCCATGATGCCCGGCGGGAGCCCCACGGGCAGCTCCAGGCCGGCCACGCCGTAGGGGGGAGGGGCGAAGGGCGGCTCCGGGGGCCCCCCGGGCTCGGGCAGGTCCTCGAAGTGTCCGACCACGGCCAGCGAGGGGTCCGAGTCCAGCGGGATGGGCGGGATCTCGAACTCCTCGTCGCCCAGGCTGGGCGTGTGGAACGTCTGGGGAGGGGGGGAGAAAACACCCGAAATCGCCTTCTTTCACCCCAAAAACGGAGCGGGGGCAGGGGGGGGGGGGGGGGGGGGGGGAGGACACACCTGGGGTTCCGCCATTTGACCCCCAAACCCGGCTCTTTGGGGCCCAGAAATACCTGGAATTCCATCGTGTGACGCCAAAAATAGGAACTCCATCATTTGACCCCAAAATAGGGGGGGAACACCTGGAATTTCGCCGTTTGACCCCAAAAATCGGCTCTTTTCACCCCCAAAATAGGAATTCCATCATTTCACCCCAAAAATAGGGGGGGAACACCTGGAATTTCGCCGTTTGACCCCAAAAATCGGCTCTTTTCACCCCCAAACCAGGAATTCCATCATTTCACCCCCAAACCTGGCTCTTTTCACCCCCAAAACAGGAATTCCATCATTTCACCCCCAAACCCGGCTCTTTTCACCCCAAAAATAGGAATTCCATCATTTCACCCCCAAAAACCGCCTCTTTTCACCCCAAAAATAGGGGGAACACCTGGAATTTCGCCGTTTGACCCCAAACCCGGCTCTTTTCACCCCAAAAACAGGAATTCCATCATTTCACCCCCAAACTCGGCTCTTTTCACCCCAAAAATAGGAATTCCATCATTTCACCCCCAAACTCGGCTCTTTTCACCCCAAAAATAGGAATTCCATCATTTGACCCCCAAACTCTGCTCTTTTCACCCCAAAAATAGGAATTCTATCATTTCACCCCCAAAAACCGCCTCTTTTCACCCCAAAAATAGGAATTCCATCATTTCACCCCCAAAAACCGCCTCTTTTCACCCCAAAAATAGGAATTCCATCATTTCACCCCCAAACCCGGCTCTTTTCACCCCAAAAATAGGAATTCCATCATTTCACCCCAAACCCGGCTCTTTTCACCCCAAAAATAGGGGGAACACCTGGAATTTCGCCATTTGACCCCAAACCCGGCTCTTTTCACCCCAAAAATAGGAATTCCATCATTTCACCCCCAAACCCGGCTCTTTTCACCCCAAAAATAGGGGGAACACCTGGAATTTCGCCATTTGACCCCAAACCCGGCTCTTTTCACCCCCAAAAATAGGAATTCCCATCATTTGACCCCCAAAACCGGCTCTTTTCACCCCAAAAATAGGGGGAACACCTGGAATTTCGCCATTTGACCCCAAACCCGGCTCTTTTCACCCCAAAAATAGGAATTCCATCACTTGACCCCCAAAAATTGGCTCTTTTCACCCCAAAAATAGGGGACACACCTGGAATTTCGCCATTTGACCCCAAAATCAGCTCTTTTCACCCCAAAACCAGGAATTCCATCATTTGACCCCAAAACTGGCTCCTATGACCCCAAAACAAGGAATTTCGCCATTTGACCCCAAAACTGGCTCTTTTCACCCCAAAAATAGGGGGGAACACCTGGAATTCCATCATTTGACCCCCCAAAACAGGGGAAAGACCTCAAACTGGGTCGTTTCACCCCCAAAATTTGCTCTTTCAACACCAAATATCGGCTTCTTTGACCCCAAAAACAGAGCAAAACCCCAAATTGGATCATTTCAACCCCAAAACAGAAGGAAAACACCCGAAGTCGGCTTCTTTCACCCTAAAAAAGGGGGGGAAGACCCAAATTGTCCTTTTTTCCCCCCAAATTGGCTCCTCAGAACCGTTTCTGTCCGTTCTGGTTCGTTCTATCGCCGCTGCTGTTTATTTTTAACCATTCCAGCCCCATTTTTTACCGAAAATCGTGCGTTTTTGGTGCCGTTTTTTCCCCACTTTGGGACAGCTCAGTGCTACTTTTATCTCCTCCGGACCAACCCCCCACTCGTTATTCCCTTTTTGGGCAATTCCAGCAGAGTTTTTTTTTGCTGTTTTACATCGTTTTACCTCGTTTTTCCCTCCGTTCGAAGAATTTCCCCTCGATTTTCCTCCGCCCCGCAAAACTTCACCTCTTTTTCCCTCCATTTTTCGCCACCTCCCCCCCCCTTTCCCTCAGCTTTTCGGCCTCTTCCCGCATCTCCCCCTCGTTCCGCCGATCCCCCCCAAATTTTCCCGACCTCCCCGGGCGGGATTTTCCCGTTTTCTCCCCGTTTTTGCCCCTCCCGGGGCTCTCACCTCGGCCCCCGCTCAGGAACGGGTGCGAGGCGCCGGTGATGGCCAGGTAGTTGTCGCTGCCTCCCGGGAACTGTGGGGATTTTGGAAAATCAGACCCAAATCCCTCCTTTTTTCCCTCTTTTCCAGCGATTTTGTCACTTTTTCCCTCTTTTTTCCCCTCTTTTTTCTCCTTTCCCCCCTCTTTTCCCCCTTTTGCTGTTCCCCACTTTTCTCATCTTTCTCCATCTTTTCATTTTTCTCTCTTTTTCCTTCTTCCACCACTTTTCCCTTTTTTCTTCCTTTTCCCACCTTTACCCCCACTTCCCCTCCTTTTTTCCCCTTTTCCAGCGATTTTGTCACTTTTTCCCTCTTTTTTCCCCTCTTTTTTCTCCTTTCCTCCCTCTTTTCCCCCTCTCTCTGTTCCCCACTTTCTCATCTTCCTCCATCTTTTCATTTTTCTTTTCCTTTTTTCTTCCTTTTCCCACCTTTACCCCACTTCCCCTCCTTTTTCCCCCTTTTCCAGCGATTTTGTCACTTTTCCCTCTTTTTTCCCCTCTTTTTTCTCCTTTACCCCCTCTTTTCCCCACTTTTCTCATCTTCCTCCATCTTTTCATTTTTCTTTTTCCTTCTTTCTCCACTTTTTCCTTCCTTCTCCACTTTTCCCTTTTTTCTTCCTTTTTCCCTCTTTTCTTCCTTTTCCCACCTTTACCCCCACTTCCCCTCCTTTTTCCCCCTTTTCCAGCGATTTTGTCACTTTTTCCCCTCTTTTTCTCCTTTCCCCCCTCTTTTCCCCCTTTCTCTTTCTTTTGCTGTTCCGCACTTTCTCATCTTCCTCCATCTTTTCATTTTTCTATTCCCTTTTTCTTCCTTTTTCCTTTTTTCTTCCTTTTCCCACCTTTACCCCCACTGCCCCTCCTTTTTTCCCCTTTTCCAGCGATTTTGTCACTTTTTCCCTCTTTTTTCCCCTTTTTCTCCTTTCCTCCCTCTTTTCCCCTCTCTCTGTTCCCCGCTTTTCTCATCTTTTTCCATCTTTTCATTTTTCTTTTCCCTTTTTCTCCTTTTCCCACCTTTACCCCCACTTCCCCTCCTTTTTTCCCCCCTTTTCCAGCGAATTTGTCACTTTTTCCCTCTTTTTTCCCCTCTTTTTTTCTCTCTTTTTTCTCCTTTCCTCCCTCTTTTCCCCCTCTCTCTGTTCCCCACTTTTCTCATCTTCCTCCATCTTTCATTTTTCTTTTCCCTTTTTTCTTCCTTTTCCCACCTTTACCCCCACTTCCCTCCCTTTTTCCCCCTTTTCCAGCGATTTTGTCACTTTTCCCCTCTTTTTTCCCCTCTTTTTTCTCCTTTCCCCCCTCTTTTCCCCACTTTTCTCATCTTCCTCCATCTTTTTCATTTTTCTTTTTCCTTCTTTCTCCACTTTTTCCTTCCTTCTCCACTTTTCCCTTTTTCTTCCTTTTCCCTCTTTTCTTCCTTTTCCACCTTTACCCCCACTCCCGCTCCTTTTTCCCTCTTTTCCAGCGATTTTGTCACTTTTTCCCTCTTTTTTCCCTCTTTTTCTCCTTTACCCCCCTTTTCCCGTTTCTCTTTCGCTGTTCCCCGCTTTTCTCATCTTCCTCCATCTTTTCATTTTTCTTTTCCCTTTTTTCTTCCTTTTCCCACCTTTACCCCACTTCCCCTCCTTTTTCCCCCTTTTCCAGCGATTTTGTCACTTTTCCCCTCTTTTTTCCCCTCTTTTTTCTCCTTTCCTCCCTCTTTTCCCCTCTCTCTGTTCCTCACTTTTCTCATCTTCCTCCATCTTTTCATTTTTCTTTTCCCTTTTTCTTCCTTTCCCCACCTTTACCCCCACTTCCCCTCCTTTTTCCCCCTTTTCCAGCGATTTTGTCACTTTTTCCCCTCTTTTTTCTCCTTTCCCCCCTCTTTTCCCCCTTTCTCTTTCTTTTGCTGTTCCGCACTTTTCTCATCTTCCTCCATCTTTTCATTTTTCTTTTCCCTTTTTTCCTTTTTCCCTTTTTTCTTCCTTTTCCCACCTTTACCCCCACTTCCCCTCCTTTTTCCCCCTTTTCCAGCGATTTTGTCACTTTTCCCCTCTTTTTTCTCCTTTCCCCCCTCTTTTCCCCACTTTTCTCATCTTCCTCCATCTTTTCATTTTTCTTTTTCCTTCTTTCTCCACTTTTTCCTTCTTTCTCCACTTTTCCCTTTTTTCTTCCTTTTTCCCTTTTTTCTTCCTTTTCCCACCTTTACCCCCACTTCCCCTCCTTTTCCCCCCTTTTCCAGCGATTTTGTCACTTTTTCCCCTCTTTTTTCTCCTTTACCCCCCTTTTCCCGTTTCTCTTTCGCTGTTCCCCGCTTTTCTCATCTTCCTCCATCTTTTCATTTTTCTTTTCCCTTTTTTCTTCCTTTCCCACCTTTACCCCCACTTCCCCTCCTTTTTTCCCCCTTTTCCAGCGATTTTGTCACTTTTTCCCCTCTTTTTTCCCCTCTTTTTTTCTCTCTTTTTTCTCCTTTCCTCCCTCTTTTCCCCCTCTCTCTGTTCCCCACTTTTCTCATCTTCCTCCATCTTTTCATTTTTCTTTTCCTTTTTTCTTCCTTTTCCACCTTTACCCCCACTTCCCCTCCTTTTTTCCCCCTTTTCCAGCGATTTTGTCACTTTTCCCCTCTTTTTTCCCCTCTTTTTCTCCTTTCCTCCCTCTTTTCCCCCTCTCTCTGTTCCCCACTTTTCTCATCTTCCTCCATCTTTTCATTTTTCTTTTCCCTTTTTTCTTCCTTTCCCCACCTTTACCCCCACTTCCCCTCCTTTTTCCCCGTTTTCCAGCGATTTTGTCACTTTTTCCCCTCTTTTTTCTCCTCTCCCCCCTCTTTTCCCCCTTTCTCTTTCTTTTGCTGTTCCGCACTTTTCTCATCTTCCTCCATCTTTCATTTTTCTTTTCCCTTTTTTCTTCCTTTTTCCCTTTTTTCTTCCTTTTCCCACCTTTACCCCCACTTCCCCTCCTTTTTCCCCCTTTTCCAGCGATTTTGTCACTTTTTCCCTCTTTTTTCCCCTCTTTTTCTCCTTTACCCCCCTTTTCCCGTTTCTCTTTCGCTGTTCCCCGCTTTTCTCATCTTCCTCCATCTTTCATTTTTCTTTTCCCTTTTTTCTTCCTTTTCCACCTTTATCCCCACTTCCCCTCCTTTTTTCCCTCTTTTCCAGCGATTTTGTCACTTTTTCCCTCTTTTTTCCCTCCTTTTTCTCCTTTCCCCCCTCTTCTCCCCACTTTTCTCATCTTCCTCCATCTTTCCTTTTTCTCTCTTTTTCCTTCTTCCTCCACTTTTCCCTTTTTTCTTCCTTTTCCCACCTTTACCCCCACTTCCGCTCCTTTCTCCCTCTTTTCCAGCGATTTTGTCACTTTTCCCCTCTTTTTTCCCCTCTTTTTTTCTCCTTTCCCCCCTCTTTTCCCCTTTCTCTTTCACTGTTTCCCACTTTTCTCATCTTTCTCCACTTTTCCCTTTTTCTTTTTCCTTCTTTCTCCACTTCTCCCTTTTTTCCCTCTTTTCTTCCTTTTCCACCTCTACCCCCCCTTCCCCCCTTTTTCCCTCACACCAAAGCTCCCCCAACCCCTTTTTTTCCCATTTCCCCCATTTTCGCCCCGTTTTCCCCTCACACCAAAACCCCCAGACCCCTTTTTCTCCCTTTCCCCCCTCACACTCGCCCCTCGCCCCCCAAAGTCCCACAAACTCCTTTCCCCGCCTTCCTTTCCCCTTTCCCCCATTTTTTCCCCTCACACTCCCCCCTCACCCCAAAGCCCCTCAGAGACCCCTTTTCCCCCCCTTTTCCCTCACATTTGCCCCTCCTCCCCCGAAGCCTCCCAAGCCTCCATTTTTTCCGCCTCAAACTCGCCCCCCTCACCGCAACCCACACCCGGACCCGTTTTTTCCCGCTTTTTCCCCATTTTCCCCCTCTTTTTCCCTCACGCTCGCCCCCCCCTCACCTCCATCGCGCCGCCGCTGCCCCCCCCCGGGCGCCGCGCGCCGAACCGGAAGCCCCGCCCCTCCCTCACGGCGCCACTTCCGCTGCTGCCACCATAGAGACGACAGCTCCGGGGGGGTGGTTTAGGGAGAACGGCGCCACCGCGACCCCCCAGCGGCGGGGCAGGAGGGACATTTTGGGGTGCCGGGAGGAATTTCGATGCGTTCTGAGTGGAGGATTTGGGCGCCAGCAGCGCGAAGAGGCGTTGGAGGACCGAGCTAGAGCGCCACCGGAAGTGGAAGGGAGGAGCCCACCGGGAGGGATATGGGGAGGAACCATAGAGAGGGGGCGGAGCGCCGCCGGAAGGGGCGGGGGCGCCAGCGGCGGCCGCGCGGCGCGGGCGGTGCGTCATCGGCGGCGACGGGCGGGGGGGGCGGGGCGGGGGGCGAGGGGGGGAAGGGGGGGGCCGTGAGGGGGGGAGGGGGGGGGGAGGGGTTCGGGGGGGAGATTTGGGGGCGATCGGGGGGGATTTGGGGCGGTTTGGGGGAGGGGCGCGGGCGGGGGGGGGCCGGGACGGTGCGCGGGGGTGTCGGAGGGGCGGGGGATGGAACCTGAGGGGACTTGGGGGGGGGGGGGGGGGGTCCGTGAGGGGGAAATGGGGGATTTGGGGGGGTTTGGGGGGGACCGAGGGGGGAACGGGGGGGAGAAACGGGGGGGGCGCGGGGAGGTTTTGAGGGTCTGGGGGGGGTATCCTGAGGGGAGGTGGGGGGGGGAACGGGGGGATGTGAGGGGATTTGGGAGATTTGGGGGGGAAATGGGGGGATACGGGGAGGTTTTGGGGGTTTGGAGGGGTTTTTGGGGGGATTTCGGGGAGTTTTGGGGGAGATACGGGGAGGTTTTTAGGGGTTTGGAGGGGTTTTGGGGAGATATGGAGGGGTTTTGGGGGGATTTGGAGGGGTTTTGGGGGGATTTCGGAAGTTTCGGGGAGATACGGGGAGGTTTTGGGGGTTTGGAGGGGTTTTTGGGGAGATATGGAGAGGTTTTGGGGGTTTGGAGGGGTTTTGGGGAGATATGGAGGGGTTTGGGGGGATTTCGGGAAGTTTTGGGGGAGATACGGGGAGGTTTTGGGGAGATATGGAGGGGTTTTGGGGGGATTTGGAGGGGTTTTGGGGGGATTTCGGGAAGTTTCGGGGAGATACGGGGAGGTTTTTAGGGGTTTGGAGGGTTTTGGGGAGATATGGAGAGGTTTTGGGGGGTTTGGAGGGGTTTTGGGGGGATATGGAGGGGTTTGGGGGGGATTTCGGGGAGTTTTGGGGAGATACGGGGAGGTTTTGGGGGGATTTGGAGGGGTTTGGGGGGATATGGAGGGGTTTTGGGGGGATTTCGGGAAGGTTTCGGGGAGATACGGGGAGGTTTTGGGGGGTTTGGAGGGGTTTTGGGAGATATGGAGAGGTTTTGGGGGGATTTGGAGGGGTTTTGGGGGGATATGGAGGGGTTTTGGGGGGATTTCGGGGAGTTTTGGGGAGATACGGGGAGGTTTTGGGGGGGATTTGGAGGGGTTTTGGGGGGATTTCAGGAAGTTTTGGGGAGATACGGGGAGGTTTTGGGGGGTTTGGAGGGGTTTTGGGGAGGTTTTGGGGGAATTTCGGGGGATCTGGGGCACAAATAGGAGGGCTGGGGAGATTTGGGGGGTTATGAGAGGCCTGAGGCGGGAATGGGGGGGATTTGGGGGACACCAGGAGGTTCTGGGGCTCTGGGGGGGATTTGGGGGGAAATCAGGAGATTTTGGGGCGAAACCAGGAGGTTTTGGGGGAAATCAGGAGGTTTTGGGGCGAAAACATGAGGTTTTGGGGGAAATCAGGAGGTTTTGGGGCTCTGGGGGGGGATTTTGGGGGGAAATCAGGAGGTTTTGGGGAAAATCAGGAGGTTTTGGGGAAATCAGGAGGTTTTGGGGCGAAAACCAGGAGATTTTGGGTGAAATCAGGAGATTTTGGGTGAAATCAGGAGGTTTTGGGGGAAATCAGGAGATTTTGGGGCTCTGGGGGGGGATTTGGGGGGAAATCAGGAGGTTTTGGGGGTCACTGAGGAAGCCCCGCCCCCAATCCACGAAGCCCCGCCTCCTTCCAGGACCCAGCGCTCCCCATTGGCCCGAGGTCGGTGACGTCATCGCGGGCGGAGCCAATCAGAGGTGAGGTGCGGGGTCAAGATGGCGGCGCGGGCCTTGGGCCCCCCCAAATTTTGTCTTTTCCCGCCCAAATTTCGGGGTCCCTTCCGAATTTCGGCGTTTTGGCACCGAAATTTGGCTTTGGTTCCATCGAATTCCGGTTTTTCTGGCCCAAATTCTGGCGTTCTGCCCCCGAATTCGCGCTTTTCGCCAAATTTCCATGGATTTTCCGTGTTTTCGGCCCAAATTCCAGGCTTGATCCCAAATTCCAGCCCCCTCGGCCCTCAGAATCCCACTTCTCATCCCAAATTTCATCGCTGGACCCCAAATTCCAGCTTTTTGACCCCAAAACTCCACCCCAAATTCCAGCCGTTGACCCAATTCCCTCCTTTTTGCCCCAAAAATCCACACCTTGCACCCAAATTCAGCATTTTCCCCCCCAGATTTCAACTTTTGGCCCCAAATTTTGATGGTTTTACTCCGTTTTGGGCCTGATTTTGCCCCGCATTGAAATGATTTGAGTTGAAGTCGCTTTTTTTTGGTAAACTTTAATTTATTTCAATTAAGTTTAATTTGTACGGCTTAACCGTAATTAATTCCTTTAATTAGTAATTATCAATACCCTTTTAAATTGAGAAGATTCGAGGCGTTTTGGTAACTTGGTGAAAAATTCCCAAAACCCGCGGATTTGGGAGCTTTCCCCTCCTTTTTGGAGCGCTGAAATTCGATTTTTTGGGGGGCGTTTCGCTCCCAAATTGGAGCCGAATTTCCTCTGAAAAGGGAAATTCCGATTTTTTCCAACTTTTTAATCGCAAAACCGAAAGATTTCGGAGGGATTCTGGTGCGTTTTTGGGTTAAAACCCGAATTTTGAGGGGATCGAGCCGGGATTCGCAGCTGAGATTTCTTAAAAACGTGGAATTTGGCTTTTTTCCTCTCGTTGACGAAAACCATAAATTTAAGGGGATTCGGGGTTGTTTTGGGACCAATTTCTGTCATTTTGGAGCTTGGTTTGGGGTTGTTTTTCTCCCTTCTGGGGCATTTAAGGGCCATTTTGGGGCGACTTTTATCACATTTGGGGCATTTTAGTGCAATTTTGGGGCCTCTTAGTGCCGTTTTTAACGCTTTTGGGGCAATTTAGAGCTATTCTAGGCCCTTTTCCTGCCACTTCGGAGCCGTATTTATCCATTTTGGGGTCTTTTTGGTGCCGTTTTATCCTCTTTGGGACCATTTAAACCCATTTTGGGACCATTTTGTCAATTTTCGGGATTTTAATGCCATTTTTGGGGCTTTTTAGTCCATTTTTAGCCATCTCGCAGCATTTAAATTCCATTTTGGTGCCTTTTTAGGTCACTTTGAGCCGCTCTGGCTCCAAACCCTGATTTCTGAGGGACTTTTGGGCCATTTCGTGCAGATTTCGGATATTTTAACATCCCTTGCAGCCCTTTTGCTCCCAACCCCGATTTCTGAGGGACTTTTGGGCCATTTCGTGCAAATTTGGGACCTTTTAACATCCCTTGCGGCCGTTTTGCTCCCAAACCCCGATTTCTGAGGGACTTTTGGGCCATTTCGTGCAAATTTGGGACCTTTTAACATCACTTGCAGCCCTTTTGCCCCCAAACCCCGATTTCTGAGGGACTTTTACCCTCACCCTCCCCGATTTTCACCCCAAACCGCCTTCTTTTGAGCCGCTTTGCCGGATTTTGCCGGGTTTTGCCTCAATTTCGGGGCTCGCACCAATTCCGGCCTCGATTTTGGCGACGCCGGCGCTCGCTCCGCAGCCGGGGCCGGGCGATGCCGCGGTGAGAGACGAGGCCAATCCATGCAAATCATCCCGGCGCTTCCAAGCGCCCGCGACGCTTTTTTTTTTTTTTTTTTTTTTTTTTTTTTGGGGGGTCAATCCGGCGGATTTGGGCTTTTTTTTTTAAATTTTTTTTTTTTTTTTTTTTCCCCCTCCCCCTCTGAGGGCGAAGGACCCCGCGGCCCCCTCAGCGAGACAAGATGGCGGCGGCGCGCGCCTGCCCGCGCCGCTCGCCTGCGCCGCGCGGCCCGGCAGCGCCGCGGCCACCCTCTGACCGAAGGACCCCAACCCCCCCCCCCCTTTGAGGGGGAAAGGGGGGCGCTTCCGGGTGGGCGGGGCGCAACGCACCTCGCTGGTTGCCAATCAGCCAATCAGCGCGCGGCTCGCGCGGGGTCGGGCCAATGGGGAGCGCGGCGGAGGGGCGGGGCCGGCGCGCGCGCGGCGGTGCCGGGGGGGGGGGGGGGGGGGGGCGGGGGTTGCGTTGCGCCGCAGCCGCTGTGAGGGCGCCCCGGCGGCGGCGCGAGGGCGACGCGGCCTCGGCGCGCGCGCGCGGGGGGGAACCCCACGAGCGGCGCCTCCCCCCCGCGCCCCCCTCCCCCCACCCCCCCCCATCTTCCCTCAGGGGAGAAACCCCCCCCCCCCTTCCTCCCCCCCCCTCTCAAATTTCACCTGAAAAAAAAAAAAAATCCTGAGGGGAAACCCCCCCCCCCCCCGGCAAAAATATTGTGGTAAAATCGAGGGGGTTTCGCGCGTTCTTCCCCCTCACGGCGGGACAGGTAAGGCGGGAAAAGGGGGGGGGGGGGGCCCTCAGGGGTCGTGAGGGGAGGGGGGCGGAGATCGTCCCTCACGGGGGTCCCGGGTACTTCCTTGTTGGGGTTCCGTTGGTTTCGCGTTGGGATCGCGGTTTTTCCGTGTTTGGGGTCGCGATGAGCCCCGTACTGGGGTCGGAGCGATCCCATATCGGGGTCCCAGTTTGTGCCGTGCTGGGGTCTCAGTTACCCCCATGTCGGGGTCCCAGTTTGTGCCGTACTGGGGTCGGAGCGATCCCGTATCGGGGGTCCCAGTTTGTGCCGTGCTGGGGTCTCAGTTACCCCCATGTCGGGGTTCCAGTGACTTCATTTGGGGTCCTAGTCATTCTTTACTGGGGTGCCAGCGACTCCGTGCTGGGGTCCCATTGGTGCCTTACTGGGACCCCAGTTACCTTTTCATTGGGGTCCCGGTGGCCTCGGTTATCTCATACTGGGGCTCCCGTATTTGGTCCCAGTTACCCTGTAGTGGGCTCCCAGTTAGCCTTTATTGGGGTCGCAGTTCCTTCTTATTGGGGCTCCCAGTTTCCTCCTTACTGGGACCCCCAGTTCCTCCCAGTTCCTCTGGTTTTGCGGTCTCCCCTTTTCCCTTATGGTGGGGGACCCCAAAATTTGGGGGGCTGCCATTTTGGGAGGGGTCAGTTTTGGGGTCTGGGGGTCACTTCGGGGTTCCCCCTGACCCCTCTTTTTTCTCTCCCCACAGCCTGGAGCTCCGGAGCCCCCCCAGCCTGAGGAGAGACCCGCAAAAAACCCCCCCAGGACCCCCCCAAAATCCCCCCTAGGACACCCAAAAAAACCCAGGGACCCCCCCAATCCCCCCCATTTTGGGGTTGGGGACCCCCACAGCCCCACCGGACCCCCTAAATTCTCCTTTTTTGGGGGGTGGGGACCCCTGAGCCACTCCAGCCTCCCTTAACCCTCCCCAGGACCCCCCAAATTTCTCTCAGAACCCCCCAAATTCCCCTTTCTTGGGGTTGGGGACCTCCAGATCCCCCCCAAACCCACAGATCTCTCCCTCAAAGTCCCCCCAGACCCCCCAAATTCCCCTGTTTTGGGGTTGGGGCCCTCCCTGGGACTCCTTAAACCCCCCCCCAGGACCCCCCAAATTCCCTTTTTCAGGGTTGGGGACCCCCAAACCTCCTTCAGGACTCCCTCCAAATTCCCCTTTTTTAGGGTTGGGGCCCCCCAGACCCCTCCCCATTTTGGGGTTTGGGGCCCCCTTCCCATCATGGCCGACCCCATCATGGACCTCTTTGACGACCCCAACCTGTTTGGGCTGGACCCCCTCCCCGAGGACCTGGTGGCCCCCCCGAACCCCCCCCCCAGCGACCCCCTGGCCGAAGCTTTGGGGCTTTCGGGGGCTCTGGACCCTCCCCCAGCCCCGGAGCCCCCTCAGGACCCCCCCCAGAACGCCCCGAACCCCCCCAGCCCCCGCCGGACCCCGAAGTGCTGAGTCAGGGCAACCCCTTCATGGGGGTCTCCGCCCCTCCTCCTCCCCCCCCCCCCCGCCGCGGGGGGGCCCCCCAAAATCGTCATCCTCAAAGCCCCTCCCCCCGGCGGCCCCGCCCCGGCCGCGCCCAACGGGGGCAAAGTCACCTTGGCCAAAGTTTTGGGGGGGACCCCGCCCCAAATCCGGCCGGGGGTCCCGGTGGCGGGGGGTGGCCGGTGGTCCCAAGGGCGGCGGGGCCTCGGGGGGCTCGGCCGCGCCCCCCGCCCGGGCCCTGCTGCAGTCGGGGCGCCCGGTGAAGCAGCTGGTGCTGCAGCCCCTCAAGGCCGGCGCGGGGAGCACCCCCGGGACCCCCCTGAAACCCGGCCTGAGCCTCGGCCCCGCGCAGGTGGGCGGGGAGGGGTCTGGAGGGGTCCTGGGGGGGATTGGGGCGATTCTGAGAGGGGTTTGGGGGGGTTTGGGCGGTCCTGGGGGGGATTTGGGGCGATTCTGAGAGGGGTTTGGGGGGGATTTGGGGGGGGATTGGGGCGATTCTGAGAGGGGTTTGGGGGGATTTGGGGGGGGATTGGGGCGATTCTGAGAGGGGTTTGGGGCTGCTGAGGGGTTTGGGGGGATTTGGGGCGATTCTGAGAGGGGTTTGGGGGGATTGGGGGGGGGATTGGGGCGATCTGAGAAGGGTTTGGGGCTGCTGAGGGGGTTTGGGGAGCCCTGGGGGGGGTTTGGGGGGATTGAGGGGTCCTAGGGAGATTGGGGCGATTCTGAGAGGGGTTTGGGGGGTCCTGGGGGGGATTTGGGGGGGGACTGGGGCGATTCTGAGAGGGGTTTGGGGCTGCTGAGGGGGGTCTGGGGGGATTTGGGGGGGATTGGGGTGATTCTGAGAGGGGTTTGGGGGGTCCTGGAGGGATTTGGGGGGTCCTGGGAGGGATTGGGGCGATTCTGAGAGGGGTTTGGGGCTGCTGAGGGGGGTTTGGGGGGTCCGGGGGGGGGATTGGGGCGATTCTGAGAGGGGTTTGGGGCTGCTGAGGGGGTTTGGGGGGCCCTGGGGGGGATTTGTGGGAGATTTGGGGGGGATTTGGGGGCTCCTGGAGGGCATTGAGGGGTTTTTGTGGGTCTGGGGGGATTTGGGGCGCTCCGGGGGGGTCCAGGTGGGTTTGGGGGATCCAGTGTCCGGCTGAGCTTTGGGGTCCCGCTGACCCCCCGCTGACCCCCCGCCGCCCGTTCCGTCCGCAGGGCGAGTCCAAGCGCATCACGCTGGTCCTGCAGCAGCCGGGGGCCGGCGCCGCGCCCGGCCAGCGCCACGTGGTGCTGGGCACGCTGCCCGGCAAGCTGCTGGTGCAGGGCGGCGGCGCCGCGGCCGCGCCCGGCCCCGCCAAGGCCGCGCCCGGCGCTCCGGCCAAGGTGGTGACCATCCAGCTGCAGGTGCAGCCGCCGGCCGCGCCCGGCCAGCCCGGCCAGCCCCAGAAGATCCAGCTGATCCAGCAGGCCGGGGCGGGGCCCGTGGGCGTGGCCTCGGTGCCGCAGGTGGTGGGCGGCGCCGGCCAGCGGCTGACCGTGCCGCTGAAGGTCGTGCTGCAGCCGCAGGTGAGCGTGGGCCGCGGCGGTGCCGGTCACTCGGGTCACGGGGGTCGGTCAGCGGGGGTGGTGCCGGTCACTCGGGTCACGGGGGTCGGTCAGCGGGGGTGGTGCCGGTCACTCGGGTCACGGGGGGTCGGTCAGCGGGGTGGTGCCGGTCACTCGGGTCACGGGGGTCGGTCAGCGGGGTGGTGCCGGTCACTCGGGTCACGGGGGTCGGTCAGCGGGGTGGTGCCGGTCACTCGGGTCACGGGGGTCGGTTAGCGGGGGTGGTGCCGGTCACTCGGGTCACGGGGGGTCGGTCAGCGGGGTGGTGCCGGTCACTCGGGTCACGGGGGGTCGGTCAGCGGGGGTGGTGCCGGTCACTCGGGTCACGGGGGTCGGTCAGCGGGGGTGGTGCCGGTCACTCGGGTCACGGGGGGTCGGTCAGCGGGGGTGGTGCCGGTCACTCGGGTCACGGGGGTCGGTTAGCGGGGTGGTGCCGGTCACTCGGGTCACGGGGGTCGGTCAGCGGTGGTGGTGCCGGTCACTCGGGTCACGGGGGTCGGTCAGCGGGGTGGTGGCGGTCACTCAACTTTGGCTGTAGCGGTCGTTGAGGGGTGGCGGTGGTGGTCAGCCAAGGTTGGAGTTGGTGGTCACTCATTGGGGATTGGGGGTCGTGTAACGTTGACCTTAATGGTCACCCAACCGCGGCCTTGGTGGTCACCTAGCCGTGGTGGCCACCTAATCATGGTCTTGGTGGTCACCCAGCTGTGATCTTGGTGGTCACCCAGCCATGGTGGCCTCCTAACCATGGCCTTGGTGGCCACCTAGCTGTGATTTTGGTGGTCACGTAGCCGTGGTGGCCACCTAAGCATGGTCTTGATGGCCACCCAAGCATGGCCTTGGTGGCCACGCAGCTGTGATTTTGGTGGTCACCGAGCTGTGATCTTGGTGGTCACCCAGCCGTGGTGACCACATAAGCATGGCCTTGGTGGCCACCCAGCTGTGATCTTGGTGGCCACCCAGCTGTGATCTTGATGCTCACCCAGCCGCGGTGGCCATTCATCCACGACCTTGACGGTCACCATGATGGCCGAGCAATTCTGCCCCTGATGGCCACCCAGCCACGGTGGCCGCCCACCCCTGCTCCGACTGGTCACTCACCCCCCGCCCTTTCCCCAGGCCGGCTCCTCGTGCGGGCGGCTCCTCAGCCGGCCTCTCGGTGGTCAAGGTGCTGAGCGGCGCCGAGGTGGCCGCGGTGGCCGCGCCGGCCGCGCGGGGGCCGTCGGACGAGAGCCGCAAGCTGGAGCACCAGAAGAAGCAGGAGAAGGCCAACCGCATCGTGGCCGAGGCCATCGCCCGCGCCCGCGCCCGCGGCGAGCAGAACATCCCCCGCGTCCTCAACGAGGACGAGCTGCCCAGCGTCCGGCCCGAGGACGAGGGCGAGCGCAAGCGGCGCCGCAAGGGCCCCGGCGAGCGCGGCGCGGCCAAGGAGGAGCGGCCGCGGCGCGGGAAGGGCCAGGGCGGCAGCAAGAGCAAAGGGCGCGGCAAGGCCAGGTGAGGCGGCGCGGGCAGCGGCGTGGGCTTGGCGGTCACTCGGCTTTGGGCGTCCGTTGTGGTCGGGTGTGGTGGTGGTGGTCAGTAGCAGTTGGTCGTGAGGGTCACCCAGCCTTGGGGCTTGGTGGTCAGCCAACCACAGGGGTCACCTGAGCACAGTGGTCACCTGGGCTTGGCCTTGGTGGTCACCTAACCATGGCCTTGGTGGTCACCCAACCACAGCGGTCACCTAAGCGCAGTGGTCACCTGGTGTTGGCCTTGGTGGTCACCTAACCATGGCCTTGGCGGTCACCCAACCACAGGGGTTACTTAACTGCAGTGGTCACCCGGCCTTGGCCTTGGTGGTCACCTAACTACGGTGGTCACCTAACCATGGCCTTGGTGGTCAGGCAACCACAGCAGTCACTTAATCTCAGTGGTCACCTGGTCTTGGCCTTGGTGGTCATCTAGCCACGGTCTTGGTGGTCAGCCAACCACAGGGGTCACCTAACCACAGTGGTCACCCGGCTTTGGCCTTGGTGGTCATCTAACCGTGGCCTTGGTGGTCACCCAACCACAGGGGTCACCTAAGTGCAGTGGTCACCCGGCCTTGGCCTTGGTGGTCACCTAACCATGGCCTTGGCGGTCACTCAACCACAGTGGTCACCTAACCGCAGTGGTCACCCGGCCTTGGCCTTGGTGGTCACCTAACCACGGCCTTGGTGGTTGCTCAGCCTTGGCCTTGGTGGTCATTCATCGTTGGCCTTGATGGTCACCCAACTGCGGTCATGGTGGTCACCAAACCATGGCCTAGGTGGTCACTAAACCTTGACGGTCACCCGGCCTCGTTTTCTATGGCTGTGCTGGCCCCCTGACCGCGGCGGCCACGCAGCCCTGGCTCTGGTGGTCACCCGTCGCCGGCGGTCACTCCGGTCACTCTCCCGCAGCACCATCACGCCGGTGGTGGGCAAGAAGCGGAAGCGCAACGCGTCCTCGGACAACTCCGACTCCGAGGTGCTGCCGGCGCCGTCCCCGCGCCACGACGACGACAGCAGCGTCCAGGTGTCCACCCGGGGGCGGGAGCGGTCAGCGGGCGCGGGAGCGGTCACCCGGGCGCGGCTGACCCGCGCTCGTCCCCCCAGAAGCGCCGCTCGAACCGGCAGGTGAAGCGCAAGAAGTACACGGAGGACCTGGACATCAAGATCACGGACGACGAGGAGGACGAGGAGCTGGACGTGACGGGGCCGGCGCGGCCGGAGCAGCCCCCGGCGCCGCCGCCGCCCGAGCACGACGGCGACGCGCTGCCCTCCATGCAGTTCTTCGTGGTGGGTGCTCTTCCTCCTCGCCCTCGTCGCGTTCATCTTCGTCATCTTCGTCATCTTCGTCATCTTCGTCATCTTCGTCATCTTCGTCATCTTCGTCATCTCCGTCTTCGTTTCTGTCGTTTTCATCGTCTCCGTCATTTTCATCTCTGTTTCTGTCGTGTTTTATCATCTGCATCTTTATCATCTTCAGCTTCATCGTCTTCATCATTTCCATCTTCATCGTCTTCATCTTCATCGTCTCCATCTTGGTCGTCTCCATCTTTGTCATTTTTATCATCATCATCTTTATCATGTCCATCTTCATCATCTTTTTCTTCATCTTCATTATCTTCATCTTCATCGTTCCCATCTTCATCATCTGTATTTTCATCATCTCCATCTTTATCATCTTCGTTTCTATCATCTCCATCTTCATCATCTCTATCTCCATCGTCTCCGTTTTCATCATCTCCATCTTCATCATCTTCACGTTCATCATGTCCATTTCTATCATCTTCATCTTCATTATTTCCATCTCCATCATTTCTATCTTCATCATTTTCATCTTCATCGTCTCCGTTTCTATCATCTTCATCTTCATCATGCCATTTCTATCATCTTCATCTTCGTCATCTCCATCTTTGTTTCTGTCATCTTCATCATCTCCATCTTCATCATCTTTGCCTTCATCATCTCCACATTCGTGATCTTCGTGTTCTTCATCTCTGTCTTCATCACTTTCTGCCAAGCTCATCATCTTCGTCTTCATCGTCTTCATCATCTCCGTCGTCTTTCCCCGGCCCCATCGCGTTCATCGTCTTCATCCCTGTCACCTCCATCGTCTCCATCTTCGTCATCTCCATCTTCATCGTCTGTATCTTCATTATCTCCATCTTCATCATCTCCATCTTCGTCATCTCCATCTTCGTCATCTCCATCTTCGTCATCTCCATCTTCATCGTCTGTATCTTCGTTATCTCCATCTTCATCATCTTCATCATCTCTATCTTCATTGCCTTCTCCCAACTCCATCGTCATCTTCATCACCTTCCTCACTTCTTCATCCCCAGCGTCTTCCTCATCATCATCTTCATCCCCTTCTTCATCCCCATCATCTTCCTGGTCTTCTCCATCCTCTGCACCTTCATGGTGTTCTCCATCCTCATCATCTTCACGGTGTCCATCTCCCTTATCT
>NC_063252.1:213023-337809 GCF_020740725.1 Corvus hawaiiensis
TATCTTCATCACCTTCCTCACCTTCTCCGTCCCCATCATCTTCATCATCGCCTTCCTCACCGTTGTCACCTTCTCCGTCATCTTCGTCACCTTCTCCCATCATCTTCGTCACCTTCTCCATCCCTGTTACCTTCATCCCCATCCCCACCTCGGTCACGTTCCTCACCTTGTTTGCATCCATCATCCTCCTCACCTTCTCTGCGTCCATCATCTTCCTCACCTTCTCTGCGTCCATCATCTTCCTCACCTTCTCCGTGTCCATCATCTTCCTCACCTTCTCCACGTCCATCATCCTCCTCACCTTCTCCGTGTCCATCATCCTCCTCACCTTCTCCATGTCCATCATCCTCCTCACCTTCTCCGTGTCCATCATCTTCCTCACCTTCTCCATGTCCATCATCCTCCTCACCTTCTCCGTGTCCATCATCTTCCTCACCTTCTCCATGTCCATCATCCTCCTCACCTTCTCCGTGTCCATCATCTTCCTCACCTTCTCCATGTCCATCATCCTCCTCACCTTCTCCTTGTCCATCATCTTCCTCACCTTCTCCTTGTCCATCATCCTCCTCACCTTCTCCATGTCCATCATCCTCCTCACCTTCTCCTTGTCCATCATCTTCCTCACCTTCTCCACGTCCATCATCTTCCTCACCTTCTCCATGTCCATCATCCTCCTCACCTTCTCCGTGTCCATCATCTTCCTCACCTTCTCCATGTCCATCATCTTCCTCACCTTCTCCGTGTCCATCATCCTCCTCACCTTCTCCTTGTCCATCATCTTCCTCACCTTCTCCATGTCCATCATCCTCCTCACCTTCTCCGTGTCCATCATCCTCCTCACCTTCTCTGCGTCCATCATCTTCCTCACCTTCTCCATGTCCATCACCTTCCTCACCTTCCTCACCTTCCTCACCTTCCTCCTCCTCCTCGTCCCCAGGAGAACCCGAGCGAGGAAGACGCCGCCATCGTGGACAAGGTCCTGTCCATGCGCGTGGTCAAGAAGGAGGTGAGGCCGGCGGTCACTGCGGCGGTCACCGGGGTGGCCCGAGGTGACCCCCAGGGCCTCCTCCTGACCTTCCTCCCACCCTCCTCCTCCTCCTCCTCCTCCTCAGCTGCCGTCGGGACAATTGGTGGAGTCCGAGGAGTTCTTCGTCAAGTACAAAAATTAGTAGGTGGCCCTGGGAGGTCCACGGGGTGGGGAGAGGTCACTCGTGGTCACTCGTGGTCACTCGTGGTCATTCCTGCTCGTTTAAGGTCATTTGTGGTCATTTTGGGGTCATTGAAGGTCGCTTTGGGGTCGGTTTTGGGAGGTGGTGTGGAGTCCAGGAGGAGCCTCGCCCCAGGTGACCTCACCTGGCCACACCTGGGGTCATCCCTGGTCATTTGGGGTCATTTTTGGTCATTTTGGGTCATCCGTGGTCATTTGGGGGTCATTTTTGGGTCATTTTGGGGTCATTTTTGGTGATTTTGGGCTTTTTTTGGATCTTTCTGGGTCATTCCGGGTCATTTTGGGGTCATTTTTGAGCATTTGGGGGGTCAGTCTTGAGGTCAGCTTTTGGTCACTTTGGGGTCACTTTGGGGTCAGTTTCTGGTCATTTCGGGGCTTTTTGGGGTCAGGTTTTGGTCATTTTGGGGCATTTTTGATCGTATTGATTGAGTTTTGACCCTTTAGGCTCATTTTTGCTTATTTGGACTCTCTTTTGCTCCTTTTGGACTATTTTGAGTCATTTGTGCTCGCTGTGGGGTAATTTTTGGTCATTCTGGACTCAGTTTTGATCGTTTTGGGTCGTTTTTGACTATTTTGGTAGTTTTGCTCATTCCGGGCTCATTTCTGAGCGTTTTTGGGGTTGTTTTTGGGGTCGTTTTTGAACATTTTTGAGCATTTTTGGGGTCGTTTTTGGGGTCATTTTTGAGCATTTTTGGGGTTGTTTTTGAGCGGTTTTGGGGTCATTTTTGCTCATTCTGGGCTCATTTTTGAGCGGTTTTGGGGTCATTTTTGAACGGTTTTGGGCTCATTTTTGAGCATTTTTGGGGTCGTTTTTGAGTGGTTTTGGGGTTGTTTTTGGGGTCATTTTTGAGCATTTTTGGGGTCATTTCTGAGCGTTTTTGGGGTTGTTTTTGGGGTCATTTTTGAGCATTTTTGGGGTCGTTTTTGAGCATTTTTGGGGTTTTTGGGGTCATTTTTGAGCATTTTTGGGCTCATTTTTGAGCATTTTTGGGGTCGTTTGTGAGCATTTTTGGGGTCGTTCTTGAGTGTTTTCGGGATCATTTTTGCTCATTCTGGGCTCGTTTTTGAGCGTTTTTGGGGTCATTTTTGAGCATTTTCGGGGTCGTTTTTGAGTGTTTTCGGGGTCGTTTTTGAGCGTTTTTGGGGTCATTTTTGAGCATTTTCGGGGTCGTTTTTGAGTGTTTTCAGGGTCGTTTTTGAATGTTTTTGGGCTCGTTTTTGAGCATTTTTGGGCTCATTTTTGAGTGTTTTTGAGCTCATTTTTGAGCATTTTTGGGGTCGTTCTTGAGCATTTTGGGGTTGTTTTTGAACATTTTTGGGGTCATTTTTGGGGTCATTTTTGAGCGTTTTTGGGGGCATTTTTGAGCATTTTCAGGGTCATTTTTGAGCATTTTTGGGGTCGTTTTTGAGCGTTTTTGGGGTTGTTTTTGGGGTCATTTTTGAGCATTTTTGGGCTCATTTTTGAGCATTTTTGGGGTCGTTTGTGAGCATTTTTGGGGTCGTTCTTGAGTGTTTTCGGGATCATTTTTGCTCATTCTGGGCTCGTTTTTGAGCGTTTTTGGGGTCATTTTGAGCAGTTTTGGGGTCATTTTTGAGCATTTTTGGGGTTGTTTTTGAGCGTTTTCGGGGTCATTTTTGAGCATTTTCGGGGTCGTTTTTGAGTGTTTTCGGGGTCGTTTTTGAACGTTTTTGGGCTCGTTTTTGAGCATTTTTGGGCTCATTTTTGAGTGTTTTTGAGCTCATTTTTGAGCATTTTTGGGGTCGTTCTTGAGCATTTTGGGGTTGTTTTTGAACATTTTTGGGGTCATTTTTGGGGTCATTTTTGAGCGTTTTTGGGGGCATTTTTGAGCATTTTCAGGGTCGTTTTTGAACGTTTTCGGGGTCGTTTTTGAGCGTTTTTGGGCTCGTTTTGGAGCGTTTTCGGGGTAATTTTGGAGCGGTTTCGGGGTCCCGGGCTCCCCGGGGTGGGCGGGGCCCTCACCTGTGCCCAAGTGTGACCCCGGCCCCGCCCCCAGCTCGTACCTGCACTGCGAGTGGGCGACGATCGCGCAGCTGGAGAAGGACAAGAGGATCCACCAGAAGCTCAAGCGCTTCAAGACCAAGATGAACCAAATGCGCCACTTCTTCCACGAGGTTCGGGGCGATTTCTGGGGGTTTTGGGAAAAATCGGGGTGTTCTGAGGGGGAAAGTGGGGTTTTGGGGGAAAAAAATGGTTTTTTGGGAGGGGAAATTCGGGGTTTTGGGGGAAAAATGGGGATGGGGGGATAATGAGGATTTGGGGGGGAAATGGGAATTTTTGGGGGAAAAGTGGGGATTTGGGGGGGAAAAAGCAAGGGTTTGGAAGGAAGAAATGGGGAAGTGGGAAAATGAGGAATTGAGAGGAAAAACATTGTTTTTTGGAAAATCTGAAATTGGTAAAAATCTGGGGGTTTTGGGGAAAAACTGAGATTTGTGGAGGAAAAACGGGCGTTTTGGGGGAAAAAAATGGGGATCTGGGGTAAAAATGAATTTTGGGGAGAAAAACGGGGATTTTGGGGCTTTTTTCCCCAGGATGAAGAGCCCTTCAACCCCGACTACGTGGAGGTCGATCGGATCCTGGACGAGTCCCACAGCGTGGACAAGGACAACGGCGAGGTCGGGGGGCCCCAAAAGTGGGCGTTTTTCTGGGTTTAGGGGTGGAAGAATCCCCAAATTGGGGTATTTTCGTGGATTTTGGGGTGGAAGAACCCCAAAATGGGGATTTTTCTTGGATTTAGAGGTGGAAGAGCCCCAAACTGGGATTTTTCGTGGATTTAGGGGTGGAAGAACCCCAAAATGGGGATTTTTTGTGGCTTTAGGGGTGGAAGCATCCCAAAATAGGTATTTTTCATGGATTTATGGGTGGTAGAACCCCATAATTGGGATTTTTCATGGATCTAGGAGTGAAATAACCCCAAAATTGGGGGGTTTTGTGGATTCAGGGGTGGTAGAAAACCGAAATGGGGTATTTTCTTGGATTTAGAAGTGTTAGAACCCCAAAATCGGGATTTTTCGTGGATTTCGTGGTTGAAGAACCCCAAAATGGGGATTTTTCGTGGATTTCGTGGTGGTAGAACCCCAAAATGGAGACTTTTGATGGGCTCAGCGCGGGTAGAACCCAAAATTTTGGGTTTTTTCCCCGGATTTCGTGGTGGCAGAACCCCAAAATTGAGGTTCTAGGGAGCGGTCAGTGCCCCCAAATTTTGGTCCCTCGAGGTCAGGGTGCGGTCAGCACCCCCAGACCGCGGTCCTGGCTGACCAGGGCACGGTCGCCGCCGGCTGACCGCTGCTGTGGTCACTCTGTCCGCAGCCCGTGGTGTACTACCTGGTCAAGTGGTGCTCGCTGCCCTACGAGGACAGCACCTGGGAGCTGCAGGAGGACGTGGACGAAGCCAAAATCGCCGAATTCCGCCGCATCCAGGCCCGGCACCCCGAGCTGAAGCGCCAGGTGAGCGCCGGCCTCGGCCGGGCGGCCACGCCCGCGGTCACTCCGGGTCACTTCCCGACGTTCCGGGTCGGTTTGGGGTGATTTGGGGTCGATTTTTAACGGTTTTGGTCGTTTTTTTAACGTTTCTGGTGGTTTTGGGGTGATTTGTGGGCGTTTTGGGGTCAGTTTCGGGCTGGGTTTGTGGTCACTCCTGGTCATTTTGGGGTCGTTTTTGATCTTTTTGGGGTCATTTTTGACGTCATTCCTGGTCGATTTTGGTGCTGTTTCTGGTCAGGTTTGGGGTCAGGTTTGGGGTCAGGTTTGGGGTCAGTTTCTGGTCATTTTGGGCTCATTTTGGGGTCATTTTTGATCTTTTTGGGGTCATTTTTCCCGTTTTTGACGTTATTCCTGGTCAATTTTAGGGCCATTTCTGGACGTTTTGGGGTCAGTTTTGGGGTCAGTTTCTGGTCATTTTTGGCTCTCTCCTGGTCATTTTGGGGTCATTTTTGATTTTTTTTGACGTCATTCCTCATCAATTTTGGGGCCATTTCTGGACGTTTTGGGGTCAGTTTGGGGGTCAGTTTGGGGGTCAGTTTCTGGTCATTTTGGGGTAATTTTTGATCTTTTCGGGGTCATTTTTCCCCATTTTTGACGTCATTCCTGGTCAAATTTGGGGCCATTTCTGGGCATTTTGGGGTCGGTTTCTGGTCATTTTTGGCTCTCTCCTGGCCATTTTGGGGTCATTTTTTCCCATTTTTGACGTCATTCCTGGTCAATTTTGGGGCCGTTTCTGGATGTTTTGTGGTCAGTTTTGGGGTCAGTTTGTGGTCATTTTGGGCTCATTTCTGGTCATTTTGGGGTCATTTTTGATGTTTCTAGAGTAATTTTTTCTCATTTTTGACATCATTTCTGGTCATTTTGGGGTCATTTTTGATCTTCTTTGACGTCATTCCTGGTCAATTTTGGGGCCATTTCTGGTCAGTTTTGGGGTCAGGTTTGGGGTCAGTTTCTGGTCATTTTTGGCTCATTCCTGGTCATTTTGAGGTCATTTTTTCTCATTTTTGACATCATTCCTGATCAATTTTGGTGCCGTTTCTGGACGTTTGGGGGTCAGTTTCTGGTCATTTTGAGCTCATTCCGGGCTCATTCCTGGTCATTTTGGGGTCATTTTTGATCCTTTCGGGCTCGTTTTTTTGACGCCTCGGGCTCTTCTTTTGACGTTTTGGGCTCGTTTGTTCACGTTTTTGGGGTTTTGGGGCCTCGCTGACCGCTGTCCCTCCCCCGTCCCCTGTCCCCGCCCAGCCGCGCCCCCAGGCCGGGGCCTGGAAGAAGCTGGAGGCGTCGCACGAGTACAAGAACCACAACCAGCTGCGGGAGTACCAACTGGAAGGGGTCAACTGGCTGCTCTTCAACTGGTACAACAGGTGAGGCCGCCTGGTCAGCCTGGCCGGCGCGTCCTGGTGGCCAGCTCTGCCCCTGGGGTCACTGCGTCCTCGTGGCCGTAGCGTTGCGCTGTTTGCGTTGTCCTTGTGGTCATCTTTTCTTTGTGGTGGCCTTGTTCTCGTTGTGGTCACTCTGTTGTCGCGGTCAGCTTGTCCTCGCGGTCGCCTTGTCCTTCTGTTCGCTTTGGCCTCGTGGTCATCTCATGCTGGTGGTCATCTTCTCTTGGTCACCCGGTCCTACTTGGGGTCACTTTGTCTTGCTCTGTTTGTGCTCTTTGGGGTCATTTTGTTCTGGTCATCTCGTTTTCCTTGGGGTCACCTTCTTCTGGTCACTTCCTCCTCCTTGTGGTCACCTTTTCTTGGTCACCTTGTCTTCCTTGTGGTCATCTTCTCCTCCTTGTGGTCACCTTTTCTTGGTCACCTTCTCCTCCTTGTGGTCACCTTTTCTTGGTCACCTTCTCCTCCTTGTGGTCACTTTCTCCTGGTCACTTTCTCCTCCTTGTGGTCACTTTTTCTTGGTCACCTTCTCCTCCTTGTGGTCACTTTCTCCTGGTCACTTTCTCCTCCTTGTGGTCACTTTTTCTTGGTCACCTTCTCCTCCTTGTGGTCACCTTTTCTTGGTCACCTTCTCCTCCTTGTGGTCATCTTTTCTTGGTCATCTTCTCCTCCTTGTGGTCACCTTTTCTTGGTCACCTTCTCCTCCTTGTGGTCACTTTCTCCTGGTCACTTTCTCCTCCTTGTGGTCACTTTTTCTTGGTCACCTTCTCCTCCTTGTGGTCACCTTTTCTTGGTCACCTTCTCCTCCTTGTGGTCATCTTCTCCTCCTTGTGGTCACCTTTTCTTGGTCACCTTCTCCTCCTTGTGGTCACCTTTTCTTGGTCACCTTCTCCTCCTTGTGGTCACTTTCTCCTGGTCACTTTCTCCTCCTTGTGGTCACTTTTTCTTGGTCACCTTCTCCTCCTTGTGGTCACCTTTTCTTGGTCACCTTCTCCTCCTTGTGGTCATCTTCTCCTCCTTGTGGTCACCTTTTCTTGGTCACCTTCTCCTCCTTGTGGTCATCTTTTCTTGGTCATCTTCTCCTCCTTGTGGTCACTTTCTCCTGGTCACTTTCTCCTCCTTGTGGTCACTTTTTCTTGGTCACCTTCTCCTCCTTGTGGTCACCTTTTCTTGGTCACCTTCTCCTCCTTGTGGTCACTTTCTCCTCCTTGTGGTTGTTTTCTGTTGGTCACCTTGTCCCTGTGGTTAGTTTTTCTTTCTTACGGTCATTTTCTCCTGGTCACTTTCTCCTCCTTGTGGTCACCTTTTCTTGGTCACCTTCTCCTCCTTGTGGTCACTTTCTCCTGGTCACTTCCTCCTCCTTGTGGTCACCTTTTCCTGGTCACTTTCTCATCCTCTTGGTGACTTTTTTGCTGGTCACTTCTCTTGCTGCTCCCGTTCTCCTCCTGGTCCACACCTGCTCCTCCCATTCCCCTTGTCCTGTCCCTGTCCAGGTTTCTCACCTGTCCCAGGTGCGTCCCAGGTGCGTCCCTCACCTGTCCCTCGGGCAGAGCTGCATCCTGCCGGACGAGAAGGGGCAGGGCAGGGCTGTCCCTTGTCCCCCTTGTGCGTGCCCTGCGTCCCTGCTGTCCCTCACCTGGCCCAGGTGTGTCCCTCACCTGTCCCTCACCTGTCCCTCAGGCAGAACTGCATCCTGGCCGACGAGATGGGGCTGGGCAAGACCATCCAGTCGATCGCCTTCCTGCAGGAGGTGCACGGCGCCGGCGTCCGGGGGCCCTTCCTGGTCATCGCGCCGCTGTCCACCATCACCAACTGGGAGCGCGAGTTCGGCACCTGGACCGGCCTCAACACCATCGTCTACCACGGCAGCCTGGCGTCGCGGCAGATGATCCAGCAGTACGAGATGTACTGCAAGGACACCAAGGTGAGCTCGGTTACCTGTGGGGCACAGCTGGGCACACCTGGGGCACACCTGGGCACACCTGTATGGTATCACTGACACACCTGGGGCACACCTGTGACACACCTGGGCACACCCGTATGGTATCACTGACACGCCTGGGCACACCTGGGCACATCTGTATGGTATCACTGACACACCTGGGCACACCTGTAACACACCTGGGCACATCTGTATGGTATCACTGACACACCTGGGCACACCTGTGACACACCTGGGCACACTTGTATGGTATCACTGACACGCCTGGGCACACCTGGGCACACCTGTATGGTATCACTGACACACCTGGGCACACCTGTGACACACCTGGGCACACTTGTATGGTATCACTGACACACCTGGGCACACCTGGGCACATCTGTATGGTATCACTGACACATCTGGGCACACCTGTGACACACCTGGGCACACTTGTATGGTATCACTGACACAGCTGGGCACACCTGGGCACATCTGTATGGTATCACTGACACACCTGGGCACACCTGTGACACACCTGGGCACACTTGTATGGTATCACTGACATGCCTGGGCACACCTGGGCACACCTGTATGGTATCACTGACACACCTGGGCACACCTGTGACACACCTGGGCACACTTGTATGGTATCACTGACACACCTGGGCACACCTGGGCACATCTGTATGGTATCACTGACACACCTGGGCACACCTGTAACACACCTGGGCACACCCGTATGGTATCACTGACACACCTGGGACACACCTGGGCACACTTGTATGGTATCACTGACACAGCTGGGGCACACCTGGGCACATCTGTATGGTATCACTGACACACCTGGGCACACCTGTGACACACCTGGGCACACCCGTATGGTATCACTGACACACCTGGGCACACCTGGGCACATCTGTATGGTATCACTGACACGCCTGGGCACACCTGGGCACACCTGTATGGTATCACTGACACACCTGGGCACACCTGTAACACACCTGGGCACACTTGTATGGTTATCACTGACACAGCTGGGCACACCTGGGCACATCTGTATGGTATCACTGACACACCTGGGCACACCTGTGACACACCTGGGCACACTTGTATGGTATCACTGACACACCTGGGCACACCTGGGCACATCTGTATGGTATCACTGACACACCTGGGCACACCTGTGACACACCTGGGCACACTTGTATGGTATCACTGACACACCTGGGCACACCTGGGCACATCTGTATGGTATCACTGACACACCTGGGGCACACCTGTGACACACCTGGGCACATCTGTATGGTATCACTGACACACCTGGGGCACACCTGTGACACACCTGGGCACATCTGTATGGTATCACTGACACACCTGGGGCACACCTGGGCACACCTGGGCACATCTGTATGGTATCACTGACACACCTGGGCACACCTGGGCACATCTGTATGGTATCACTGACACATCTGGGCACACCTGTGACACACCTGGGCACACCCGTATGGTATCACTGACACACCTGGGCACACCTGTGCTCACCTGTCCCTCACCTGTCCCTCACCTGTCCCTCACCTGCGCTCACCTGTCCCTCACCTGTGCCTCACCTGCCCTCACCTGCCCGCAGGGCCGGCTGATCCCCGGCGCCTACAAGTTCGACGCGCTCATCACCACGTTCGAGATGATCCTGTCCGACTGCCCCGAGCTGCGCGAGATCGAGTGGCGCTGCGTGGTCATCGACGAGGCGCACCGCCTCAAGAACCGCCACTGCAAGCTGCTGGACAGCCTCAAGCACATGGACCTGGTCAGCGCCGCGCGCCCCGCGGGGGGCCGTCCGCAGGGGGTGGGGGTCATCCTGGGCTCCAGGGGAGCTCACCTGGGTGCACCTGGGCACACCTGGGCACACCTGGAGGTCACCTGGGTGCACCTGAGCACACCTGGGCACACCTGGAGGTCACCTGGGTGCACCTGGAGCTCACCTGGGTGCACCTGGGTGCACCTGGAGCTCACCTGGGCACACCTGGAAAAGTTTGGGAGAGGCTTGGGGTCATTCCAAGGTCCGAGGAAGAGTTTTGGGGGCACCTGGAGGTGATTGGGAGAGGTTTGGGGTCCAGGGCGTGGACCTGGAGCTCACCTGGGCACACCTGGAGCTCACCTGGGTGCACCTGGAGCTCACCTGGGCGCACCTGGAAAAGTTTGGGAGAGGCTTGGGGTCATTCCAAGGTCCAAGGGAGGGTTCTGGGGGCACCTGGAGGTGTTTGGGGTTGTCCTGGGGTTGTTTTGGAGGTCACCTGGGCACACCTGGAGCTCACCTGGGCGCACCTGGGCTCACCTGGCCTCATGCAGGGGATGCTCCTGATGACTCTGGGTGACCCCTGGGAGGACCCTGGTCACCCCTGGGATGTCCCAGGTGACCTCTTGGAGGTCCGCGGGCCGTTTTTGGTGTCCCCAGGTGTGCTCACCTGCGCTCACCTGCGCTCACCTGCGCTCACCTGCAGGAGCACAAGGTGCTGCTGACGGGGACGCCGCTGCAGAACACGGTGGAGGAGCTCTTCAGCCTCCTGCACTTCCTGGAGCCCACCCAGTTCCCCTCCGAGGCCGAGTTCCTCAAGGACTTCGGGGACCTCAAAACCGAGGAGCAGGTGAGGGGGCACACCTGGGCACGCCTGGGCGCACCTGGGAGGGGTTTCGGGGTCACCTGGGCGCACCTGGGCACACCTGGGAGGTGGGGATAGGGCTGTGAGCGTTCAGGTCTTTGAGGTTGGGGGACTCAGTGGTCACCTGGGGGGGGCTGAGCGGTCACCTGGGGGGCGTGGGGGTCACCTGGGGGTTGTGGGGGTCACCTGCAGAAGGGTTTGGGCGCTGTGCTGGTCACCCAGAGGTCTCAGCCGTCGCCTTGTGGTCACTCGTAGAGCTCTGTGGTCACCTGGAGCTCACCTGGAGCTCACCCAGAGTTCACTCGGAGCTCACCTGGAGCTCACTTGGAGCTCACCTGAGCTCATCTGGAGCTCACCTGGAGCTCACCTGGAGCTCACTTGGAGCTCACCCGGAGCTCACTTGGAGCTCTCCTGGAGCTCTCCTGGAGCTCACCCGGAGCTCACCCGGAGTTCACCCGGAGCTCACCTGGAGCTCACCCGGAGGTCACTTGGAGCTCTCCTGGAGCTCACCTGGAGCTCACCCGGAGCTCACCCGGAGTTCACCCGGAGCTCACTTGGAGCTCACCCGGAGCTCACCCGGAGCTCACTTGGAGCTCACCTGGAGCTCACCCGGAGCTCACCCGGAGCTCACTTGGAGCTCTCCTGGAGCTCACCTGGAGCTCACCTGGAGCTCACCCGGAGTTCACCCGGAGCTCACTTGGAGCTCACCCGGAGCTCACCCGGAGCTCTCCTGGAGCTCACCCGGAGCTCACCCGGAGCTCACTTGGAGCTCACCCGGAGCTCACTTGGAGCTCTCCTGGAGCTCACCCGGAGCTCACCCGGAGCTCACCCGGAGTTCACCCGGAGCTCACCCGGAGCTCACCCGGAGCTCACCCGGAGCTCACTTGGAGCTCACCCGGAGCTCACCTGGAGCTCACCCGGAGCTCACCTGGAGCTCACCTGGAGCTCACCCGGAGCTCACCTGGAGCACTGCCCATGTCTTCACTGCCCTCGCAGAGTCCCCAAATCCCCCTCCAACACCTCCCAGCTCTCCCCAGGTGTTCCCAGCTCCCCCCAGGTGTCCCCAGGTGCCCCCAGCCGCCCCCAGTTCCCCCCAGCTGCCCCCAGCTCCCCCCAGGTGAGCCCCAGTGCCCCCAGCTGCCCCCAGGTACCCCCAGGTGAGCCCCAGCTCCCCCCAGGTGCCCCCAGGTGAGCCCCAGTGCCCCCAGCTGCCCCCAGGTACCCCCAGGTGAGCCCCGGTGCCCCCAGGTGAGCCCCCAGGTGCTCTGCCCCGCAGGTGCAGAAGCTGCAGGCGCTGCTGAAGCCGATGATGCTGCGGCGGCTGAAGGAGGACGTGGAGAAGAACCTGGCGCCCAAGCAGGAGACCATCATCGAGGTGGAGCTGACCAACGCCCAGAAGCGCCTGTACCGCGCCATCCTGGAGCGCAACTTCGCCTACCTGGCGCGGGGCGCGGGCCACGGCAACGTGCCCAACCTGCTCAACACCATGATGGAGCTGCGCAAGTGCTGCAACCACCCCTACCTCATCAACGGTGAGCGGGCGGCGCGGGGCACCTGGGGGGCACCTGGGGGGCACCTGGGACGTCTGGGAGTACACCTGGGACATCTGGGATACCTGGGTGCATCTGGGGACACACCTGGGACACCTGGGACCCACCTGGGGATATACCTGGGACACAGCTGGGGATATACCTGGGACACAGCTGGGGCATCTGGGGATACACCTGGGGACACACCTGGGACACACCTGGGGACACACCTGGGACACCTGGGATACCTGGGTGCATCTGGGGACACACCTGGGACACACCTGGGGCACCTGGGCACACCTGGGGATACACCTGGGACACACCTGGGGACACACCTGGGACACACCTGGGACACACCTGGGGATACACCTGGGACACACCTGGGGACACACCTGGGACACACCTGGGACACACCTGGGGACACACCTGGGGACACACCTGGGGATACAGCTGGGGACACACCTGGGACACACCTGGGACACACCTGGGGACACACCTGGGACACACCTGGGGACACACCTGGGGATACACCTGGGGACACACCTGGGACACACCTGGGACACACCTGGGGACACACCTGGTACACACCTGGGACACACCTGGGACACACCTGGGGACACACCTGGGGACACACCTGGGACACACCTGGGGATACACCTGGGGACACACCTGGGACACACCTGGGGACACACCTGGGGACACACCTGGGGATACACCTGGGGACACCTGGGCACACCTGGGGACACACCTGGGGACACACCTGGGGCACACCTAGGATACACCTGGGGACACACCTGGGACACACCTGGGACACACCTGGGGACACACCTGGGACACACCTGGGACACACCTGGGGCACACCTGGGACACACCTGGGGACACACCTGGGACACACCTGGGGATACACCTGGGACACCTGGGACCCACCTGGAACGCACCTGGGACACACCTGGGACACACCTGGGGACACCTGGGATACACCTGGGGACACCTGGGCACACCTGGGACACACCTGGGATACACCTGGGAACACACCTGGGCACACCTGGGGGGAACTGAGGGCACCTGGGGACACCTGGGCGGTGCTGCAACCGCCCCCATCTCATCAGTGGTGAGCGGGAGGTGCCTGGTGGTCACCGGTGGTCACTGGTGGTCATTGGTGGTCACCGGTGGTCACTGGTGGTCATTGGTGGAAGTTGCTGGAGGCCATGGGGGTCACCTGGAGAGCTCAGTGATGGCTTGGAGGAACTGTTGGTGGTCACCTGGTGGTCATGGAAGTCACTCGATGGTCACCTGAGGGTCTCGGTGGTCACCTGGGGAGGGCCTCCATGGAGGCCACAGTGGTCACTCGGAGCAGCTGTTGATGGTCGCGGTGGTTACCTAATGGTCACTCGGTGGTCATGGCGGTCACCTGGGGATCCCAGTGGTCACTCGGGGGAAGTGCTGATGCTCGCTTGACGGTCACTGGTGGTCACCTGGTGGCCACAGTGTCTATCTGAAGGCTGCAGTGGTCACCTGGAGATCTCAGCAGTCCCTTGGAGGATCTGCTGCGGACCGCGAGCGGTCACCGGTGGTCACGTAGCGGTCAGCGGTGGTCACGTAGCGGTCAGCGGTGGTCACCTAACAGTTAGTGGTGGTCAGCTAGCCGTCAGCGGTGGTCACCTAGCGGTCACCGGTGGTCACCTAGCGGTCACCGGTGGTCACCTAGCAGTTACTGGTGCTCACCTAGCGGTCACCAGTGGTCACCTAGCGGTCACCGGTGCTCACGTAGCGGTCACTGGTGGTCACCCAGCAGTCACTGGTGGTCACCTAGCGGTCACCGGTGGTCACCTAGCGGTCACCGGTGGTCACCTAGCAGTCACCGGTGGTCACCTAGCAGTCACTGGTGGTCACCTAGCGGTCAGCGGTGGTCACCTAGCGGTCAGCGGTGCTCACCTAGCGGTCACCTGCCGCTCCCCTGTCCCGCAGGCGCCGAGGAGCAGATCGTGGCCGAGCTGCGGGAGTCGCTGCCCACGCCGGCGCCGCCGGACCTGGCGCTCCAGGCCCTGGTGCGCTCGGCCGGGAAGCTGGTGCTGCTGGACAAGCTCCTGCCGCGGCTGCGCGCCGGCGGCCACAAGGTGCTGGTCTTCTCGCAGATGGTGCGGTGCCTGGACATCCTGGAGGACTACCTCATCCAGAAACGGTGGGGCTTCGGGGCGAAAAATGGGGGTTTTGGGAAAAAAACGGGGGGAAATGGGGAGTTTTGGTGTTTCGGGGAGGAAAACGGGGAGAAAACGGGGTTTTGGGGAGAAAAGAGAGGGTTTGGGGTGTGGGAAGTGGGAATGGTGGCTTGCAGGAGTTTGTCATCCAGGAGAAAGGGGAGTTTGGGGAGAAAGTTGGAGATTTGAGGGGAAATGAGTAAGTTGGGTGGAAAATGCAGGATTTGGGGGGAAAAAAGGCATTTTTGGGGTTGTGGGATGTGGGAATGGGGTTTTGGCGCGTCCAGGCTGTTGAGGAGCTCCATGCAGGGGGTTTGGGGACCTCGATGTCCCACAGGAAGGAGGTTCTGGGGCCATCAGGACCTTGAGGAGCATCGTGAAGGTGTTGGGGGACCTTGGGGACCTCGGTGTCCCCCACGGGAGCGTTTGGGGACCTCCACAAGGGCGATTCTGGGTCCTCAACGTTCCCCATGGACCTCTTTGGGGACGTCCACGTTCCCAGTTGCGGTTCCTGACGTCGTTATGGAGCTCAGGTTCCTCAACGTCCTCCATGAACCTCTTTGAGGCCTTGGGCGACCCCGACGTCCCCGACGGCAGCTCCCGACGTCGTTACGGGCCTCAGGAGCCCGGCGGTGGCCGTGGCCCGGCCCTGACCGCCCCCGCGTCCCCCCCAGGTACCCGTACGAGCGCATCGACGGCCGCGTCCGCGGGAACCTGCGGCAGGCGGCCATCGACCGCTTCAGCCGGCCCGACTCGGACCGCTTCGTGTTCCTGCTGTGCACCCGCGCCGGCGGCCTCGGCATCAACCTGACGGCCGCCGACACCTGCATCATCTTCGACTCCGACTGGAACCCCCAGAACGACCTCCAGGTGCGGGTCAAGGCCTTGCGGTGGGGTCTACCAAGGTTTGGGGGTCACGGGGTGAGGTTGGAGGTCACAGGATGGATCTACCAAGGTTTGGGGGTCACGGGGTGAGGTTGGAGGTCACGGGATGGATCTACCAAGGTTTGGGGGTCACGGGGTGAGGTTGGAGGTCACGGGATGGATCTACCAAGGTTTGGGGGTCACGGGGTGAGGTTGGAGGTCACAGGATGGATCTACCAAGGTTTGGGGGTCACGGGGTGAGGTTGGAGGTCACGGGATGGATCTACCACGGTTTGGGGGTCACGGGGTGAGGTTGGAGGTCACGGGATGGATCTACCAAGGTTTGGGGGTCACGGGATGAGGTTGGAGGTCACGGGATGGATCTACCACGGTTTGGGGGTCATGGGATGAGGTTGGAGGTCACGGGATGGATCTACCAAGGTTTGGGGGTCACAGGATGGATCTAGCAAGGTTTCGGGGTCATGGGATGAGGTTCTCCAGGATTTGAAGGTCATGGGATGGGATCTTCCAAGAGCTGGAGACCGTGGGACTCATTGGTGCTCGTGGGATGGGCTCGGACGGTCGCGGCCGCCCCGCGGTGCCCCCGGTGACGCCGCCGCGTGCCCGCAGGCGCAGGCGCGGTGCCACCGCATCGGGCAGAGCAAGGCGGTGAAGGTCTATCGGCTCATCACCCGCAACTCCTACGAGCGCGAGATGTTCGACAAGGCCAGCCTGAAACTCGGCCTGGACAAGGCCGTGCTGCAGTCCATGAGCGGCCGCGAGGGCAACATCACCGGGGTCAGCGGTCACCTGGGCTCGGGGTGGTCACGGGTGGGCTCTACCAAGGGTTGGACGCCAGGAAGTTGAGGTTCTCCACGGTGAGGTTCTCCGAGTTCTGAAGACCGCGAAGCGGAGGTTCTTCCAGTTGGATGCGTTTTCCAAGGAATTCGGGGTTTGTGGATGCCAGAGTTGAGGTTGTCCCAGTTGAGGTTCTCCAAGTTGAACTTCTCCCAGTTGAGGTTCTCCCGGTTGAGCTTCTCCCGCTTGATGTTGTCCCAGTTGAGGTTTTCCCAGTTGAAGTTGTTCCAGTTGAGATTCTCCCAGTTGAGGTTGTTGCAGTTGAGATTCTCCCAGTTGAGATTGTCCCAGTTGCGGTTGTCCCAGTTAAGGTTCTCCCAGTTGAGTTTCTCCCGGTTGAGCTTCTCCCAGTTAAGATTCTCCCAGTTGAGGTTATTCCACTTGAGACTCTTCCAGTTGAGATTCTCCCAGTTGAGCTTCTCCCAGTTAAGATTCTCCCGGTTGAGCTTCTCCCAGTTGTGGTTCTCCCGGTTGGATTTTCCGAGGAAGTTTGGCGTTTCCCAAGGAACTCCCCCGTTTCCCAGATCCAGCAGTTCTCCAAGAAGGAGATCGAGGACCTCCTGCGCAAGGGCGCCTACGCCGCCATCATGGACGAGGACGACGAGGGCGCCAAGTTCTGCGAGGAGGACATCGACCAGATCCTGCTGCGCCGCACCACCACCATCACCATCGAGAGCGAGGGCAAGGGCTCCACCTTCGCCAAGGTGCGCCCGCGGGCGGGGCCGGGCGGCCGTGGCGGACGTTGGGGGGTGCAGGTGCTCTTGGGTGGCCACCGTGGAGGTTCTCGGGGCACGTAGAGACCCCGAATCCAGCTCCACGTGGGTTTGGGTGGCCACCACGGAGGTTCTTGAAGCCCACGTGGAGGTCCGGCTGACCGTTGGTGGCCCTGGAGAAGGTCCGGGCGCGCCCCGGTGTCCGCAGCCCGGCCCAGCTGCCCGCTCCCCTCCCCCAGGCCAGCTTCGTGGCCTCGGAGAACCGCACGGACATCGCGCTGGACGACCCCAACTTCTGGCAGAAGTGGGCCAAGAAGGCCGACCTGGACCTGGACCTGCTCAACAGCAAGGTGGGGTCACCCGCAGGGGTCACCCGGAGGGGTCAGCGGGGCCGGGCCGGGGTCAGCCGGGGCTCGCTGACCGCCGCCCGCCCGCCGCAGAACACGCTGGTCATCGACACGCCGCGCGTGCGGAAGCAGACGCGCCACTTCAGCACGCTGCGCGACGACGACCTGGTGGAGTTCTCGGACCTGGACAGCGACGACGACCTGGACAGGCTGGACAGGGCCACGAGGTCGCGGCGGGGCCACCACGGCGGCGGTCACCACCACGGCCACCACCAGCACGCCCCGCCGGCCGCGCCGCAGCCGTTCGGGAGGAGCGACTGCTTCCGCGTGGAGAAGCACCTGATGGTCTACGGGTGGGTGGGGGCGCCCGGGGTTGGCCTCCCGTTGACCCCCGCGTTGGGCCGACGGCTTCGCTCGAGCGCTCGGTGCCGCGCGGTTGGCGCCGTCGGTCGCGCGGTGACTCGGCGTTGGCCCCGTTGACCCCGCTGACCCCTGGTGACCTCAGCACCCCCCCCGTTGACCCCGTTGACCTCCCATTGGTTCCCCATTGACTCAGCGTTGACCCTTTGTTGACCCCACGTCCTTCGCTGATGCCCCGTTGACCCCAACGTCCCTCACTCACCCGTCGTTGACCCCGTTGACCTCCCATTGACCCCATTGACCTCCTATTGACCCTATTGATGTCCCCTTGATCCTATTGGCCTCCCATTGACCCCATTGACCTTCTATTGACCCCATTGACCTCTCATTGACCTTCCATTGATCCCATTGACCTCCCATTGACCTTCCATTGACCCCATTGACCTTCTATTGACCCCATTGAGCTCCTATTGACCCTATTGACCTCCTATTGACCCTATTGATGTCCCGTTGATCCCATTGATCTCCCATTGACCCCATTGACCTCCCATTGACCCCATTGACTTCCCATTGACCTTCTATTGACCCTATTGCCCTCCTATTGACCCCATTGACCTCCCATTGACCTTCCATTGACCTCATTGACCTCCCATTGACCTTCCATTGACTCCAATGACTTCCCATTGACCCCATTGGCCCCCCACTGACCCTATTGACCTCCCATTGACCTTCCATTGATCCCATTGACCCCATTGGCCTCCCATTGATCTCATTGACCTCCCATTGACCCCATTGGCCCCCCATTGACCCCATTGACCTCCCATTGACCCCATTGGCCTCCCATTGACCCCATTGACCTCCCATTGACCCCATTGGCCCCCCACTGACCCTATTGATCTCCCATTGACCTTCCATTGATCCCATTGACCCCATTGGCCTCCCATTGATCTCATTGACCTCCCATTGACCCCATTGGCCCCCCATTGACCTCCCATTGACCTCCCATTGACCCCATTGGTCCCCCATTGACCCCATTGACCTCCCATTGACCCCCATTGGCCCCCCACTGACCCTATTGACCTCCCATTGACCTTCCATTGATCCCATTGACCCCATTGGCCTCCCATTGATCTCATTGACCTCCCATTGACCCCATTGGCCCCCCATTGACCTCCCATTGACCTCCCATTGACCCCATTGGTCCCCCATTGACCTCCCATTGACCTCCCATTGATCCCACTGACCTCCCATTGACTTTCCACTGACTCCACTGGCCCCCCCATTGACCCCACTGGCCCTCCTATTGACCCTATTGACCTTCTATTGATCCCATTGACCACCCATTGACCCCATTGACCCTATTGGTCCCCCATTGACCTTATTGGTCCTCCATTAACCCCATTGGCCCCCCACTGACCCCGCTGACCTCCCATTGACCCCATTGACCTCCCATTGACCCCACTGACACCATTGCTTTGCCATTGACCTTCTGTTGCCCCCGCTGACCTTCTGTTGCCCCCGCTGACCTCCCGTTGCCCCCGCTGACCTCCCGCTGCCCCCGCTGACCTCCCGTTGCCCCCGCTGACCTCCCGTTGCCCCCGCTGACCTCCCGTTGCCCCCGCTGACCTCCCGTTGCCCCCGCTGACCTCCCGCTGCCCCCGCTGACCTCCCGCTGCCCCTGCTGACCGCTCGCTGACCGCTCAGGTGGGGCCGCTGGCGGGAGCTGGCGGCGCAGGGCCGCTTCAAGCGGCGCCTGTCGGAGCGCGACGTGGAGGGGCTGAGCCGCGCCATCGTCCTCTTCTGCCTGCTGCACTTCCGCGGCGACGACGGCGTCCGCGCCTTCGCCTGGGCCCTGCTGGCCCCGCCCGAGAACGGCCGCGCCCGCCCCGCGCTCGGCCACCCCGGTGAGGGCCGCCGCGGATCGGGGGGCTTCGGGGTCATCCCGGGGGTCGTTGGGCTCAGCCGAGGATGGGTTTTGGGGTTCTTGAGGCGTTTGGGGTCTTCTGCAGGAGGTTCTGGGGATCTTGGAGGGCGTCGGGATCATCCAAGGGAGGTTTGGGAGACCCTTGGGGTTATTCTGGGGTGGGTTTGGGGCCCTTGGGGTCATTCTGGGGTGGGTTTGGGGTCATTCTGGGGTCATTCTGGGGTGGGTTTGGGGTCATTCTGGGGTGGGTTTGGGGTCATTCTGGGGTCATTCTGGGGTGGGTTTGGGGCCCTTGGGGTCATTCTGGGGTGGGTTTGGGGTCATTCTGGGGTCATTCTGGGGTGGGTTTGGGGTCATTCTGGGGTGGGTTTGGGGTCATTCTGGGGTCATTCTGGGGTGGGTTTGGGGCCCTTGGGGTCATTCTGGGGTGGGTTTGGGGTCATTCTGGGGTCATTCTGGGGTGGGTTTGGGGCCCTTGGGGTCATTCTGGGGTGGGTTTGGGCTCTTTGAGGTCATTCTGGGGTGGGTTTGGGGTCATTCTGGGGTGGGTTTGGGGCCCTTGGGGTCATTCTGGGGTGGGTTTGGGCTCTTTGAGGTCATTCTGGGGTGGGTTTGAGGTCATTCTGGGGTGGCTTTGGGGTCATTCTGGGGTGGGTTTGGGGTCTTTGGGGTCATTCTGGGGTGGGGTTCGGGTCATTCTGGGGTGGGTTTGGGCTCTTTCGGGTCATTCTGGGGTGGTTTTGGGGTCATTCTGGGGTGGGTTTGGGGCCCTTGGGGTCATTCTGGGGTGGGTTTGGGCTCTTTGAGGTCATTCTGGGGTGGGTTTGGGGTCATTCTGGGGTGGGTTTGGGGCCCTTGGGGTCATTCTGGGGTGGGTTTGAGCTCTTTGAGGTCATTCTGGGGTGGGTTTGGGGTCATTCTGGGGTGGGTTTGGGGCCCTTGGGGTCATTCTGGGGTGGGTTTGGGCTCTTTGAGGTCATTCTGGGGTGGGTTTGGGGTCATTCTGGGGTGGGTTTGGGGCCCTTGGGGTCATTCTGGGGTGGGTTTGGGGCCCTTGGGGTCATTCTGGGGTGGGTTTGGGCTCTTTGAGGTCATTCTGGGGTGGCTTTGGGGTCATTCTGGGGTGGGTTTGGGCTCTTTGAGGTCATTCTGGGGTGGCTTTGGGGTCATTCTGGGGTGGGTTTGGAGATATTGAGGTCATTCTGGGGTGGTTTTGGGGTCATTCTGGGGTGGGTTTGGGGCACTTGGGGTCATTCTGGGGTGGGTTTGGAGATTTTGAGGTCATTCTGGGGTGGTTTTGGGGTCATTCTGGGGTGGGTTTGGAGATTTTGAGGTCATTCTGGGGTGGTTTTGGGGTCATTCATTTGGTGATCTCCGTGCCCACCCCACCCCATTCCGTGCCCACCCCATTCCGTGCCCACCCCATTCCGTGCCCATTCGGGGCTCTCCCCCGTCCCACCCCGCTGACCGCCGGCCCCGTGCCCCCCCAGGCGCGGCCGTGCCGCCGCCGTTGCCGCGTGGCCGCAAGGGCAAGAAGGCGCCCAAGGTGCCGCCGGAGCCGAGCGGGGCCGAGTGGCCGCGGGGCCACGAGCCCGAGGCGCTGCTGCAGGACGAGGGCTACCGGAAGCACCTGCGGCACCAGAGCAGCAAGTGCGGCCCGGGGAGGGGGGATTTGGGGGCTTTGGGGGGATTTGGGGGGTTTGGGGGGATTTTGGGGGGGTTTTGGGATTTTTTTGGGTTTTTTTGGTTTTTTTTGGGGGGGTTTTTGGGGGGGTTTTGGGGTTTTTTTGTGGGATTTCAAGTTTTTGGGAGGGGGTTTGTGGAGTTTCGGGGTTTTTTTGTGGGGTTTTGGGGTTTTTTTCCGGGTTTTTGTGGGGTTTGGGGGGTTTTGTGAGGCTTTGGGTTTTTTTGTAGGATTTCAAGTGTTTTGGGATTTTGGGCTTTTTTTTGGTGTGGTTTTACGGATTTTTGGTGAGATTTTGGGTTTTTTATGGGATTTTGGAGTTTTTTTGTAGGGTTTTGGGGGTGTTTTTGTGGGATTTCGGGGGTTTTTGTGGGATCTTGGGGGTTTTTTGTAGGATTTTGGGGTTTTTTTCTGGGATTTTGGGGGTTTTTGTGGGATCTTGGGGTTTTGTGAGGCTTTGGGGTTTTTTTTGTGGGATTTCAAGTTTTTTGGGATTTTGGGCTTTTTTTTGGTGCGGTTTTACGGATTTTTTGTGGGGTTTTGGATTTTTTGTGGAATTTTGGGGGTTTTTGTGGGGTTTTGGATTTTTTGTGGGATTTCAGGGTTTTTTGTCGGATTTTGGGGTTTTTTTCTGGAATTTCAGGGGTTTTTTGGTGTGATTTTACAGGTTTTTTGTGGGATTTCGGGTTTTTTGCGGGATTTCGGATTTTTTGTGGGATTTCGGGTTTTTTTGTGGGATTTCGGGGGTTTTTGTAGGATTTCGGATTTTTTGTGGGATTTTGGATTTTTTCTGTGATTTCGGGGGTTTTTTTGGTGCAGTTTTATGGATTTTTTGTGGGATTTCGGATTTTTTGTGGGATTTCGGAGTTTTTGTGGGATTTCCCGTTTCTCGTGGTGTCTCGGGGTTCTGGTGCTGGGTTTTTTTGGGGACTTTGCCCGACCCCCGCTGCTCTCAGGGTGCTGCTGCGGCTGCGGATGCTTCACTTCCTGCGCCACGAGGTCATCGGCGACCAGGCCGAGAAGGTCCTGGCGGGGGCCAGCGCCAGGTGAGGCTTTTGGGGCTTTTTGAGGGGATTTTGGGGTTTCCCGAGGGTTTTGGGGGGGTTTTGGAGCCGTTTTGGGGTGGTTTGAGGAGGTTTGGGGGGGGTGTTTTGGAGATTTAGGGGGGATTTATGGGGGTTTTTTTTGGGCGGTTTGGGGGATTTGGGGGATTTTGGGAGGGATTTGAGGGATTTCAGGAGGGATTTGGGATATTTTGGGAGGGATTTGGGAGATTTTGGGAGGGATTTGGGAGATTTTGGGAGGGATTTGGGGGGTTTTGGGGTGGTTTGAGGAGGTTTATTGGGGGGGGACGTTTTGGAGATTTTGGGGGGATTTATGGGGGTTTTTTTGGGCAGTTCAGGGGATTTTGGGAGGGATTTGGGGGATTTTGGAGAATTTGGGGTGATTTGAGGAGGTTTATGGGGGGGGTGTTTTGGAGATTTAGGGGGGATTTATGGGGGTTTTTTTTGGGCGGTTTGGGGGATTTGGGGAGGGATTTGGGGGATCTTGGGGGGGATTTGGGGGATTTGGGGAGGAATTTGGGGGATTTGGGGAGGGATTTGGGATATTTTGGGAGGGATTTTGGGAGGGATTTGGGAGATTTTGGGAGGGATTTGGGGGATTTGGGGAGGGATTTGGGGAGGGATTTTGGGGGGGGATTTTGGGGATTTTGGGAGGGATTTGGGGGATTTGGGGGGGATTTGAGGGATTTTGGAGCGTTCCGGGGGTTTTGGGGTGGTTTGAGGCTCTTTGGGGCACTTCTGGCGCGGTTTTGGGGTTTTTTATGGGGGATTTGGGGGGATCTGGGGCTTTCCAGCCCCGTTTTTGGGTCGGTTTCGGTCCGTTCCCCCTCGTTTTCGGTGGTTTGACCCCGTTTTTGGGGTCCCCGCCCCGTTTTTGGGGTCCCCAGCGATGTGCACATCTGGTTCCCGCTGCTGGAGCAGCTGGAGGTGCCCACGGCCTGGTGGGACCCCGAGGCCGACAAGTCCCTGCTCATCGGGGTCTTCAAGCACGGTATTGGGGCAAATTCCGGCGGTTTTGGGGCTTTGGGGGGTTTGAGGGGTCTTGAGGTGGTTTTGGGGTGGTTTGGGGTGATTTTGGGTGGTTTGGGGTGATTTTGGGGTGGTTTGGGTGTTTTGGGGTGGTTTGGGGTGATTTTGGGGTGGTTTGGGTGTTTTGGGGTGGTTTGGGGTGATTTTGGGGTGGTTTTGGGTGGTTTTGGGCTGTCTGGAGGGGGATTGAGGAGGTTGGGGGGAGGATTTTGGAGAGGTTTGGGTGATTTTGGGGTGGTTTTGGGTGGTTTTGGGGTGTCTCGAAGGGGATTGAGGAAGTTGGGGGAGGATTTTGGGGTGGTTTAGGGTGGTTTTGGGGCGGTTTTGGGTGGTTTGGGGTGTTTTAGGGTGGTTTTGGGTGATTTTGGGGTGGTTTGGGTGGTTCTGGGGTGGCTTTGGGTGATTTTGGGGTGGTTTTGGGGTGGTTTTGGGTGTTTTGGGGTGGTTTTGGGTGGTTTTGGGTGATTTTGGGGTGGTTTTGGGTGTTTTGGGGTGGTTTTGGGTGGTTTTGGGGTGATTTTGGGGTGGTTCTGGGGTGGTTTGGGGTGATTTTGGGGTGATTTTGGGTGTTTTGGGGTGGTTTTGGGTGGTTTTGGGGTGGTTTTGGGTGTTTTGGGGTGGTTTGGGGTGGTTTTGGGTGATTTTGGGGTGGTTTGGGTGGTTCTGGGGTGGTTTTGGGTGTTTTGGGGTGGTTTTGGGTGGTTTTGGGGTGATTTTGGGGTGGTTCTGGGGTGGTTTTGGGTGATTTTGGGGTGATTTTGGGTGTTTTGGGGTGGTTTTGGGTGGTTTTGGGGTGGTTTTGGGTGTTTTGGGGTGGTTTGGGGTGGTTTTGGGTGATTTTGGGGTGGTTTGGGTGGTTCTGGGGTGGTTTTGGGTGTTTTGGGGTGGTTTTGGGTGATTTTGGGGTGGTTTTGGGTGCTTTGGGGTGTTTTCCGTGCATCCCGGAGTGGCTTTGTGGGATTTTTGTTTCGGGGTTGTTTCGGGGCCGTTGTGGTGACGAATTTGGGGTATTCAGGGTTCTTTTCCCAGGGTTTTTTGCCGTTTTTGCGACCTTTTGGGTGATTCTGGGGCGGTTTTGGGGTTTTTCGGGTACGAGGGGCCCCACGCCATGAGGGCCCTGCGTTTTGGGGTTATTTCGGGTGCATTTCGGGCTGTTTCGGTGGGGTTTTTTGCTGGTTTTCGTCCCTTGAGCCCGTTTTGGGGTGGTTTTGGGGTTTTTAGGGTACGAGCGGTACCACACCATGCGGGCAGACCCCGCCCTGTGCTTCCTGGCCAAGGCCGGCGGTCCCGATGCCACGGCCGTGGCGGCCGAGCAGCGCCTGGAGGGGCCCGAGGGGTGAGCGGGGGAGAGCCCGGACCTGGGCGGGTCGGGGGAATTTGGGGAGGTTTGAGGAGATTTGGGGGAATTTGGGGAGGTTTGGGGAGGCTTGGGATGGTTTTGGGGAGGTTTGGGATGGTTTTGGGGAGGTTTTGTGTGGTTTTGGGGAGGTTTGGGATGAATTTGGGGAGGTTTGGGGGAATTTGGGAAGTTTGAGGTGGTTTTGGGGAGGTTTGGGGGAATTTGGGGAGGTTTGGGGAGGTTTGGGATGGTTTTGGGGAGGTTTGGGATGGTTTTGGGAGGTTTGGGGTGGTTTTGGGAGGTTTGGGATGAATTTGGGGAGGTTTGGGGAGGTTTGCGGTGTATTTGGGGAGGTTTGGGATGGTTTTGGGGAGGTTTTGTGTGGTTTTGGGGAGGTTTAGGGTGGTTTTGGGGTGGTTTGGGGTGGTTTTGGGGAGGTTCAGGATGAATTTGGGGCCGTTTGGGGGAATTTGGGGAGGTTTGGGGTGAATTTGGGGAGGTTTGGGATGGTTTTGGGGAGGTTTGGGGAGGTTTGGGATGGTTTTGGGGAGGTTTGGGATGAATTTGGGGCAGTTTGGGATGGTTTTGGGGATGTTTGGGGGAATTTGGGGAGGTTCTGTGTGGTTTTGGGGAGGTTTGGGATGGCTTTGGGTGTACTTGAGGTGCTTTCGGGGGGTTTTTTGGGTGATTTGTGGTGGTTTTGGGGAGGTTTGGGGACGTTTGGGGGAATCTGGGGAGGTTTGGGGTGGTTTTGGGTGTATTTGAGGTGGTTTCGGGGGGATTTTTGGGCGATTCGGGGGGATTTTGGGGTGAATTTTGCGCTGCTTTTGGGGTGGTTCGAGGAACTGTGGGTTTGGAGCCCTCCTGGCATCCCCAAACCCCCCCAAAATCGGGGGATCCCCCCTAGGCCGGGGTGCCCCTGATGACCCAGCCATGCTAATACCGACCGGCCCCGGCGCCGGGCTGAGTTCAGCTCCAGGCTGAGGCACCCCCGGCGTTTTGGGCCCAATTCCCGGGATTTTGGGTCTGCCCGGCGCTTCCGGGCTGAATCCGGGCGGGTTTGGGGTGAATTCAGGGAGTTTTGGGGTCTCCCCAGGGCTGATTTCGACAAAGACCCCGAGGACCCTGAGTACAAACCCCTGCAGGGGGGGCGGCGAGGAGGTAAAAAAAAAGGGGGGAAATGCCCCAAAATCCCCCGAAATCCCCCGAATTCCCTCAAATTCCCAGGCTTTGTCCCCAAAATTCCCCGTTTTGGGGGGGGGTTTTGGGGACTTTGGTGACCCCATGACCCCCCCAGAGTGACCCCCTGGCCGGGCTGGACGAGGAGATCTCGGTGGTGGATGGGGACGAAGGTAAAGGGGGGGCCTGGAATGCCCCAAAATCCCCCAAATTCCCCCCAAAATTCCCTCGAGGAAACGCCGCAAAGCGCTCGGAAATTCCCGGAAATTCCCCCGGAATTCCTTCGAGATCCCCTGGAACTCCCTGGAATTCCCTGAAATCGCCCCAAAATCCACCCCGAGGCCCCCAGAGTTTTCCCGAACCCCCCCAAAATTCCCCAAAACCAACCAAAATCCCCCCCTTTCCCCCCAAAACCCAAGGGGACCCCCCGAGTGACCCCGTGGCCACTTCAGGACCCCCAAAACGACCCCAAACTGACCCCAAAGTGACCCCAAATGACCCCAAACTGACCCAAACTGACCCAAACTGACCCCAAACTGACCCCAACTGACCCCAAACTGACCCCAAACTGACCCCAAACTGACCCAAACTGACCCCAAACGACCCCAAATGACCCCAAATGACCCCAAACTGACCCCAAATGACCCCAAATGACCCCAAACTGACCCCAAATGACCCCAAACTGACCCCAAACTGACCCCAAATGACCCCAAACTGACCCCAAATGACCCCAAACTGACCCCAAACTGACCCCAAATGACCCCAAATGACCCCAAACTGACCCAAATGACCCCAAACTGACCCAAACTGACCCCAAACTGACCCCAAACTGACCCCAAATGACCCCAAATGACCCCAAATGACCCCAAACTGACCCCAAAGTGACCCCAAACTGACCCCAAACTGACCCAAACTGACCCCAAACTGACCCCAACTGACCCCAAACTGACCCCAAATGACCCCAAACTGACCCCAAACTGACCCAAATGACCCCAAACTGACCCAAACTGACCCCAAATGACCCCAAACTGACCCCAAATGACCCCAAATGACCCCAAACTGACCCAAACTGACCCCAAATGACCCCAAACTGACCCCAAATGACCCCAAATGACCCCAAATGACCCCAAACTGACCCCAAAGTGACCCCAAACTGACCCCAAACTGACCCAAACTGACCCCAAACTGACCCCAACTGACCCCAAACTGACCCCAAATGACCCCAAACTGACCCCAAACTGACCCAAACTGACCCCAAACTGACCCAAACTGACCCCAAATGACCCCAAATGACCCCAAACTGACCCCAAACTGACCCAAACTGACCCCAAATGACCCCAAACTGACCCAAACTGACCCAAATGACCCCAAATGACCCCAAACTGACCCCAAATGACCCCAAACTGACCCCAAATGACCCCAAATGACCCCAAACTGACCCCAAACTGACCCCAAATGACCCCAAACTGACCCCAAATGACCCCAAACTGACCCCAAATGACCCCAAATGACCCCAAATGACCCCAAACTGACCCCAAACTGACCCCAAACTGACCCCAAATGACCCCAAACTGACCCCAAATGACCCCAAACTGACCCCAAACTGACCCAAACTGACCCAAACTGACCCCAAACTGACCCCAAATGACCCCAAACTGACCCCAAACTGACCCAAACTGACCCCAAATGACCCCAAACTGACCCAAACTGACCCCAAACTGACCCCAAATGGCCCCAAACTGACCCCAAACTGACCCAAACTGACCCAAACTGACCCCAAACTGACCCCAAATGACCCCAAACTGACCCCAAATGACCCCAAACTGACCCCAAACTGACCCAAACTGACCCCAAACTGACCCCAAATGACCCCAAACTGACCCAAACTGACCCAAATGACCCCAAATGACCCCAAACTGACCCCAAACTGACCCCAAATGACCCAAACTGACCCCAAACTGACCCCAAATGACCCCAAACTGACCCAAACTGACCCCAAATGACCCCAAACTGACCCCAAACTGACCCAAACTGACCCCAAACTGACCCAAACTGACCCCAAATGACCCCAAATGACCCCAAACTGACCCCAAATGACCCCAAACTGACCCCAAACTGACCCAAACTGACCCCAAACTGACCCAAACTGACCCAAACTGACCCAAACTGACCCCAAACGACCCCAAATGACCCCAAATGACCCCAAACTGACCCCAAACTGACCCAAACTGACCCCAAACGACCCCAAATGACCCCAAACTGACCCAAACTGACCCCAAACTGACCCAAACTGACCCCAAATGACCCCAAATGACCCCAAACTGACCCCAAATGACCCCAAACTGACCCCAAACTGACCCAAACTGACCCCAAACTGACCCAAACTGACCCAAACTGACCCAAACTGACCCCAAACTGACCCCAACTGACCCCAAACTGACCCCAAACTGACCCCAAACTGACCCAAACTGACCCCAAACGACCCCAAATGACCCCAAATGACCCCAAACTGACCCCAAATGACCCCAAATGACCCCAAACTGACCCCAAATGACCCCAAACTGACCCCAAACTGACCCCAAATGACCCCAAACTGACCCCAAATGACCCCAAACTGACCCCAAACTGACCCCAAATGACCCCAAATGACCCCAAACTGACCCAAATGACCCCAAACTGACCCAAACTGACCCCAAACTGACCCCAAACTGACCCCAAATGACCCCAAATGACCCCAAATGACCCCAAACTGACCCCAAAGTGACCCCAAACTGACCCCAAACTGACCCAAACTGACCCCAAACTGACCCCAACTGACCCCAAACTGACCCCAAATGACCCCAAACTGACCCCAAACTGACCCAAATGACCCCAAACTGACCCAAACTGACCCCAAATGACCCCAAACTGACCCCAAATGACCCCAAATGACCCCAAACTGACCCAAACTGACCCCAAATGACCCCAAACTGACCCCAAATGACCCCAAATGACCCCAAATGACCCCAAACTGACCCCAAAGTGACCCCAAACTGACCCCAAACTGACCCCAAATGACCCCAAACTGACCCCAAACTGACCCAAACTGACCCCAAACTGACCCAAACTGACCCCAAATGACCCCAAATGACCCCAAACTGACCCCAAACTGACCCAAACTGACCCCAAATGACCCCAAACTGACCCAAACTGACCCAAATGACCCCAAATGACCCCAAACTGACCCCAAATGACCCCAAACTGACCCCAAATGACCCCAAATGACCCCAAACTGACCCCAAACTGACCCCAAATGACCCCAAACTGACCCCAAATGACCCCAAACTGACCCCAAATGACCCCAAATGACCCCAAATGACCCCAAACTGACCCCAAACTGACCCCAAACTGACCCCAAATGACCCCAAACTGACCCCAAATGACCCCAAACTGACCCCAAACTGACCCAAACTGACCCAAACTGACCCCAAACTGACCCCAAATGACCCCAAACTGACCCCAAACTGACCCAAACTGACCCCAAATGACCCCAAACTGACCCAAACTGACCCCAAACTGACCCCAAATGGCCCCAAACTGACCCCAAACTGACCCAAACTGACCCAAACTGACCCCAAACTGACCCCAAATGACCCCAAACTGACCCCAAATGACCCCAAACTGACCCCAAACTGACCCAAACTGACCCCAAACTGACCCCAAATGACCCCAAACTGACCCAAACTGACCCAAATGACCCCAAATGACCCCAAACTGACCCCAAACTGACCCCAAATGACCCAAACTGACCCCAAACTGACCCCAAATGACCCCAAACTGACCCAAACTGACCCCAAATGACCCCAAACTGACCCCAAACTGACCCAAACTGACCCCAAACTGACCCAAACTGACCCCAAATGACCCCAAATGACCCCAAACTGACCCCAAATGACCCCAAACTGACCCCAAACTGACCCAAACTGACCCCAAACTGACCCAAACTGACCCAAACTGACCCCAAATGACCCCAAACTGACCCCAAACTGACCCCAAACTGACCCCAAATGACCCCAAACTGACCCCAAACTGACCCCAAACGACCCCAAACGACCCCAAATGACCCCAAACTGACCCAAACTGACCCAAACTGACCCCAAAGTGACCCCAAATGACCCCAAACTGACCCCAAACTGACCCCAAACTGACCCCAAATGACCCCAAACTGACCCCAAACTGACCCAAACTGACCCCAAACTGACCCCAAATGGCCCCAAACTGACCCAAACTGACCCCAAACTGACCCAAACTGACCCCAAATGACCCAAACTGACCCCAAACTAACCCAAACTGACCCCAAATGGCCCCAAACTGACCCCAAACTGACCCCAACTGACCCCAAATGACCCCAAACTGACCCCAAATGACCCCAAACTGACCCCAAATGACCCCAAACTGACCCCAAATGACCCCAAACTGACCCCAAACTGACCCAAACTGACCCAAACTGACCCCAAACTGACCCCAAATGACCCCAAACTGACCCCAAACTGACCCAAACTGACCCCAAATGACCCCAAACTGACCCAAACTGACCCCAAACTGACCCCAAACTGACCCAAACTGACCCAAACTGACCCCAAACTGACCCCAAATGACCCCAAACTGACCCCAAATGACCCCAAACTGACCCCAAACTGACCCCAAACTGACCCCAAACTGACCCCAAACTGACCCCAAATGACCCCAAATGACCCCAAACTGACCCCAAATGACCCCAAACTGACCCAAACTGACCCAAACTGACCCCAAAGTGACCCCAAATGACCCCAAACTGACCCCAAACTGACCCCAAACTGACCCCAAATGACCCCAAACTGACCCCAAACTGACCCCAAATGGCCCCAAACTGACCCAAACTGACCCAAACTGACCCAAACTGACCCCAAATGACCCCAAACTGACCCCAAATGACCCCAAATGACCCAAACTGACCCAAATGACCCCAAATGACCCCAAACTGACCCCAAACTGACCCAAACTGACCCAAATGACCCCAAATGACCCCAAACTGACCCCAAATGACCCCAAACTGACCCCAAACTGACCCAAACTGACCCAAACTGACCCCAAACTGACCCAAACTGACCCCAAATGACCCTAAATGACCCCAAACTGACCCCAAACTGACCCCAAACTGACCCCAAATGACCCCAAACTGACCCAAACTGACCCCAAACTGACCCCAAACTGACCCCAAATGACCCCAAACTGACCCCAAACTGACCCAAACTGACCCAAACTGACCCCAAATGACCCCAAACTGACCCCAAATGACCCCAAACTGACCCCAAACTGACCCAAACTGACCCCAAACTGACCCAAACTGACCCAAACTGACCCCAAACTGACCCCAAATGACCCCAAACTGACCCCAAATGACCCCAAACTGACCCCAAACTGACCCAAACTGACCCCAAACTGACCCCAAATGACCCCAAACTGACCCAAACTGACCCAAATGACCCCAAATGACCCCAAACTGACCCAAATGACCCCAAACTGACCCCAAATGACCCCAAACTGACCCAAACTGACCCCAAATGACCCCAAACTGACCCCAAATGACCCAAACTGACCCCAAACTGACCCCAAATGACCCCAAACTGACCCAAACTGACCCCAAATGACCCCAAACTGACCCCAAACTGACCCAAACTGACCCCAAACTGACCCAAACTGACCCCAAATGACCCCAAATGACCCCAAACTGACCCCAAATGACCCCAAACTGACCCCAAACTGACCCAAACTGACCCCAAACTGACCCAAACTGACCCCAAATGACCCCAAACTGACCCCAAACTGACCCCAAACTGACCCCAAATGACCCCAAACTGACCCCAAACTGACCCCAAACGACCCCAAACGACCCCAAATGACCCCAAACTGACCCAAACTGACCCAAACTGACCCCAAAGTGACCCCAAATGACCCCAAACTGACCCCAAACTGACCCCAAACTGACCCCAAATGACCCCAAACTGACCCCAAACTGACCCAAACTGACCCCAAACTGACCCCAAATGGCCCCAAACTGACCCAAACTGACCCCAAACTGACCCAAACTGACCCCAAATGACCCAAACTGACCCCAAACTAACCCAAACTGACCCCAAATGGCCCCAAACTGACCCCAAACTGACCCCAACTGACCCCAAATGACCCCAAACTGACCCCAAATGACCCCAAACTGACCCCAAATGACCCCAAACTGACCCCAAATGACCCCAAACTGACCCCAAACTGACCCCAAATGACCCCAAACTGACCCCAAACTGACCCCAAACTGACCCAAACTGACCCCAAATGACCCCAAACTGACCCCAAATGACCCCAAACTGACCCCAAACTGACCCAAACTGACCCCAAACTGACCCCAAACTGACCCCAAACTGACCCAAACTGACCCAAACTGACCCCAAACTGACCCCAAATGACCCCAAACTGACCCCAAACTGACCCAAACTGACCCCAAATGACCCCAAACTGACCCAAACTGACCCCAAACTGACCCCAAATGGCCCCAAACTGACCCAAACTGACCCCAAACTGACCCCAAATGACCCCAAACTGACCCCAAATGACCCCAAACTGACCCCAAACTGACCCCAAACTGACCCCAAACTGACCCCAAACTGACCCCAAATGACCCCAAATGACCCCAAACTGACCCCAAATGACCCCAAACTGACCCAAACTGACCCAAACTGACCCCAAAGTGACCCCAAATGACCCCAAACTGACCCCAAACTGACCCCAAACTGACCCCAAATGACCCCAAACTGACCCCAAACTGACCCCAAACTGACCCCAAATGGCCCCAAACTGACCCAAACTGACCCCAAACTGACCCCAAATGACCCCAAACTGACCCCAAACTGACCCCAAACTGACCCCAAATGGCCCCAAACTGACCCAAACTGACCCAAACTGACCCAAACTGACCCCAAATGACCCCAAACTGACCCCAAATGACCCCAAATGACCCAAACTGACCCAAATGACCCCAAATGACCCCAAACTGACCCCAAACTGACCCAAACTGACCCAAATGACCCCAAATGACCCCAAACTGACCCCAAATGACCCCAAACTGACCCCAAACTGACCCAAACTGACCCAAACTGACCCCAAACTGACCCAAACTGACCCCAAATGACCCTAAATGACCCCAAACTGACCCCAAACTGACCCCAAACTGACCCCAAATGACCCCAAACTGACCCAAACTGACCCCAAACTGACCCCAAACTGACCCCAAATGACCCCAAACTGACCCCAAATGACCCCAAACTGACCCCAAACTGACCCCAAATGACCCCAAACTGACCCCAAACTGACCCCAAACTGACCCCAAACTGACCCCAAACTGACCCCAAATGACCCCAAACTGACCCAAACTGACCCCAAACTGACCCCAAACTGACCCCAAATGACCCCAAACTGACCCCAAACTGACCCAAACTGACCCAAACTGACCCCAAATGACCCCAAATGACCCCAAACTGACCCCAAACTGACCCAAACTGACCCAAACTGACCCCAAATGACCCCAAATGACCCCAAATGACCCCAAACTGACCCCAAACTGACCCAAACTGACCCCAAACTGACCCCAAACTGACCCCAAATGACCCCAAATGACCCCAAACTGACCCCAAACTGACCCAAACTGACCCAAACTGACCCCAAATGACCCCAAATGACCCCAAATGACCCCAAACTGACCCCAACTGACCCCAAACTGACCCCAAACTGACCCCAAACGACCCCAAATGACCCAAACTGACCCCAAACTGACCCAAACTGACCCCAAACTGACCCAAACTGACCCAAACTGACCCCAAATGACCCCAAACTGACCCCAAATGACCCCAAATGACCCCAAACTGACCCAAACTGACCCAAACTGACCCAAACTGACCCCAAATGACCCCAAATGACCCCAAACTGACCCAAACTGACCCAAATGACCCCAAATGACCCCAAACTGACCCCAAACTGACCCCAAACTGACCCAAATGACCCCAAACTGACCCCAAATGACCCCAAACTGACCCCAAACTGACCCCAAACTGACCCCAAACTGACCCCAAATGACCCCAAACTGACCCCAAATGACCCCAAACTGACCCCAAACTGACCCCAAACTGACCCCAGCTCCCCCCAAATGACCCCAAACTGACCCCAAACTGACCCCAAACTGACCCAAACTGACCCCAAATGACCCCAAATGACCCCAAACTAACCCAAACTAACCCAAACTGACCCCAAATGACCCCAAATGACCCCAAATGACTTCAAACTGACCCAAACTGACCCCAAATGACCCCAAACTAACCCAAACTGACCCCAAATGACCCCAAACTGACCCCAAATGACCCCAAACTGACCCAAACTGACCCCAAATGACCCCAAACTGACCCAAACTGACCCAAATGACCCCAAATGACCCCAAACTGACCCAAACTGACCCCAAATGACCCCAAACTGACCCAAATGACCCCAACTGACCCCAAACTGACCCCAAACTGACCCCAAACTGACCCCAAATGACCCCAAACTGACCCCAAATGACCCCAAACTGACCCCATGTCCCGCCCCTCCCCCCAGGCCCCCCCGCCGGCTCGGGCCCGCAGCCGCCCTGGCCGGCGGGGTCGGCGCTGACCGCTCGCTTCCGGCGCCTGATCGGGGCCTGCCAGAGGGCCGGGAGCCGGGAGCAGCCCCGGGAGCCGCCCCGGGACCCCCCCGGCGAGCGGCGGCGGCAGCGGCGCGGCCACGACGGCGCCCGGCGGGACAAGCAGCAGCGGTACGGGGCCGGGGGGGGGCTCCGGGAGGGTCTGGGGGGGCCAGGACCCCCAAATTCGGGTTCGGCGGCTCCAAAAACGCCCAGGGTGAATTTTTGGGGGCGGCGGGAGCCCCGAATCGTTGGGTTTTTCTCAGATTGCTGTCGGTTTTTACCCTTCCAGGACCTTCTCAAGGTGGGGTTGGGGTTCAGGACCCAAAATTGATACTTTTGGGTCTCAAAACCACGAATCCTTCTCGTTTTGGGGTTCAGGACCCCAAATGCTTCGTTTTTGTCGCTTTTAGGTCCATTGCAATCGAAATTTTACCCTTCCAGGACCTTCCCCAAGCGGGTTTGGGGCTCACGACCCAAAATTGGTGTTTTCAGGTTTTAGAAACAGCAGAATTCCGTTTTCGGGGTGCAAACCCCCAAATCCCTGATTTCCCCCTTCAGCACCTGCTTGGAATCCTCCTTTACCCTTCCAGGACCTTCCCTCTGCCAGTTTGGTGGATTTTTGACTTTTTTTGGGTTTTTTTCCCCCGTTTTTCCCATTTTTTGGCCGTTTTCCCATTCCCAGTTGGGTTGGCCACAAGCACTCGGATTTCCTGCGCCTGGCCTCGACTTTTGGGGTGGTTTGGGGGGCTTTTGGGTGTTTCTGGGGCATTTTTTTGCTGTTTTTTCCCATTTTTCTTGGTTTTATGCCATTTTTCCCATTTTTTCATGGTTTTTTTCACCTTTTTTCACCGTTTCTCCCGTTTCCCAGTGGCCTCGACTTTTGGGGCGCTTTTGGAGATTTCTGGTTGGTTTCTTCCCTTTCCTTGCCATTTTTTGGGCCATTTTCCACCGTTTTTTCGCCCTTTTTTCGCCGTTTCTCGCCGTTTCTCGCCGTTTTTCACCGTTTTGCCCGTTTCTCTCCCCGTTTCCAGCTGGACGCGCCGGGAGCAGGCCGATTTCCTGCGCGTGGCCTCGACCTTCGGCGTGGAGCTGGAGCCGGGCTCGGGCCGCTTCCGCTGGGGGCGGTTCCGGGCCTTGGCCAACCTCGAGCGCCGCTCGGACGAGGACCTGACCCGCTTCTACCACGGCTTCGTGGCCATGTGCCGGCAGGTCTGCCGCCTGCCGCCGGCGCCCGGAGACGGTAACGGGCTCGCTTCCTGCCATTTCGGGCAATTCCGGGGGTTTTAGGAGATTTCAGGGGGTTTGGACCCCGAATCCGGGCGGTTCGAACCCAAATCGAGGGGGTTGCATCCCAAAACCGGAGGGATTCAGGGAGGTTTGGGGGGATTTTAGGGGATTCAGGGTTCTCTTTTTTTTCTCTCTCCCAGCCTCGCCGTCCTCCTTCGTTTTCCCCAATTCCCAACCCCCAAAATCCCATTTTTACCCCGTTTTTAACCATTTTCCCGTTTCCTGGTCTCTTTCAGTGGCACCACCGCTGTCCCAAAACGCCCATTTTTAACCCCATTTCCTCTCTCTCGCGGTGACTCCGGTGCTGTCCCCAGTGCCACTGCTGCCCCCAACCCCCATTTCTAACCCGTTTTTAACCAATTTCCCCCGTTTTTGTGTCTCTCTCAGTGCCGCGTCCACTGGCCCCATCACCACTGTCCCATACCCCCATTTTCCCCATTTTTAACCCGTTTTTAACCAATTTCCCCATTTTTTCTCTCTCTCAGTGCTTCCACCGCTGTCCCCGCCACCCCTGGCCGTGTCCCCACTGCCGCTGTCCCAAACCCTCATTTTTCCCCTTTTTAACCCGTTTTTAACCATTTTTCCCCTTTTTCTCTCTCTCTCAGTGCCCTCATCTCTGTCCCCACCACCGCTGTCCCAAACTCTCATTTTTCCACATTTCTAACCCATTTCTAACCCATTTTTCCCATTTTTAACCTATTTTTAACCCATTTCTAACGCATTTCTAACCCATTTTTCCCATTTTTAACCCATTTTTAACCAATTCCCCCATTTCTCTCTCTCTCAGTGCCACCGCCGCTGTCCCCGCCGCCCCTGGCCGTGTCCCCGGCACTGCTGTCCCAGACCCTCATTTTTCCCATTTTTAACCCATTTTTAACCCATTTTTCCCATTTTTAACCCATTTTTAACCAATTCCCCCATTTCTCTCTCTCTCTCAGTGCCACCGCCGCTGTCCCCACCACCCCTGGCCGTGTCCCCACTGCCGCTGTCCCAAACCCCCATTTTTCCCATTTTTAACCCATTTTTAACCCATTTCTAACCCATTTCTAACCCATTTTTCCCATTTTTAACCAATTCCCCCATCTCTCTCTCTCTCTCAGTGCCGCCGCCGCTGTCCCCGCCGCCCCTGGCCGTGTCCCCGGCACCGCTGTCCCAAACCCTCATTTTTCCCATTTTTAACCCATTTCTACTCCATTTTTCCCATTTTTAACCTATTTTTAACCCATTTTTCCCCTTTTTAACCCATTTTTAACCAATTCCCCCATTTCTCTCTCTCTCTCAGTGCCACCGCCGCTGTCCCCGCCGCCCCTGGCCGTGTCCCCGGCACCGCTGTCCCAAACCCCCATTTCTCCCATTCTTAACCCATTTTTAACCCATTTCTACCCCATTTTTCCCATTTTTAACCCATTTTTAACCCATTTTTCCCATTTTTAACCCATTTTTAACCAATTCCCCCATTTCTCTCTCTCTCAGTGCCACCGCCGCTGTCCCCGCCGCCCCTGGCCGTGTCCCCGGCACTGCTGTCCCAAACCCTCATTTTTCCCATTTTTAACCCATTTTTAACCCATTTTTCCCATTTTTAACCCATTTTTAACCAATTCCCCCATTTCTCTCTCTCTCTCAGTGCCACCGCCGCTGTCCCCACCACCCCTGGCCGTGTCCCCACTGCCGCTGTCCCAAACCCCCATTTTTCCCATTTTTAACCCATTTTTAACCCATTTCTAACCCATTTCTAACCCATTTTTCCCATTTTTAACCAATTCCCCCATTTCTCTCTCTCTCTCAGTGCCACCGCCGCTGTCCCCGCCGCCCCTGGCCGTGTCCCCACTGCCACTGTCCCAAACCCCCATTTTTCCACATTTCTAACCCATTTCTAACCCATTTTTCCCATTTTTAACCCATTTTTAACCAATTCCCCCATTTCTCTCTCTCTCAGTGCCGCCGCCGCTGTCCCCCGCCGCCCCTGGCCGTGTCCCCGGCACCGCTGTCCCAAACCCTCATTTTTCCCATTTTTAACCCATTTTTAACCAATTCCCCCATTTCTCTCTCTCTCTCAGTGCCACCGCCGCTGTCCCCACCACCCCTGGCCGTGTCCCCACTGCCGCTGTCCCAAACCCCCATTTTTCCCATTTTTAACCCATTTTTAACCCATTTCTAACCCATTTCTAACCCATTTTTCCCATTTTTAACCAATTCCCCCATCTCTCTCTCTCTCTCAGTGCCACCGCCGCTGTCCCCCGCCGCCCCTGGCCGTGTCCCCACTGCCGCTGTCCCAAACCCCCATTTTTCCACATTTCTAACCCATTTCTAACCCATTTTTCCCATTTTTAACCCATTTTTAACCAATTCCCCCATTTCTCTCTCTCTCAGTGCCGCCGCCGCTGTCCCCGCCGCCCCTGGCCGTGTCCCCGGCACCACTGTCCCAAACCCTCATTTTTCCCATTTTTAACCCATTTTTAACCAATTCCCCCATTTCTCTCTCTCTCAGTGCCACCGCCGCTGTCCCCGCCGCCCCTGGCCGTGTCCCCGGCACTGCTGTCCCAGACCCTCATTTTTCCCATTTTTAACCCATTTTTAACCCATTTTTCCCATTTTTAACCCATTTTTAACCAATTCCCCCATTTCTCTCTCTCTCAGTGCCGCCGCCGCTGTCCCCGCCGCCCCTGGCCGTGTCCCCGGCACCGCTGTCCCAAACCCTCATTTTTCCCATTTTTAACCTATTTCTACTCCATTTTTCCCATTTTTAACCCATTTTTAACCAATTCCCCCATTTCTCTCTCTCTCAGTGCCACCGCCGCTGTCCCCGCCGCCCCTGGCCGTGTCCCCACTGCCGCTGTCCCAAACCCTCATTTTTCCCATTTTTAACCCATTTCTACTCCATTTTTCCCATTTTTAACCCATTTTTAACCAATTCCCCCATTTCTCTCTCTCTCAGTGCCACCGCCGCTGTCCCCACCACCCCTGGCCGTGTCCCCGGCACCGCTGTCCCAAACCCTCATTTTTCCCATTTTTAACCCATTTCTACTCCATTTTTCCCATTTTTAACCCATTTTTAACCAATTCCCCCATTTCTCTCTCTCTCAGTGCCACCGCCGCTGTCCCCACCACCCCTGGCCGTGTCCCCACTGCCGCTGTCCCAAACCCCCATTTTTCCCATTTTTAACCCATTTTTAACCCATTTCTAACCCATTTCTAACCCATTTTTCCCATTTTTAACCAATTCCCCCATTTCTCTCTCTCTCTCAGTGCCACCGCCGCTGTCCCCGCCGCCCCTGGCCGTGTCCCCACTGCCACTGTCCCAAACCCCCATTTTTCCCATTTTTAACCCATTTCTACCCCATTTTTCCCATTTTTAACCCATTTTTAACCAATTCCCCCATCTCTCTCTCTCTCTCAGTGCCGCCGCCGCTGTCCCCGCCGCCCCTGGCCGTGTCCCCACTGCCGCTGTCCCAAACCCCCATTTTTCCCATTTTTAACCCATTTCTACTCCATTTTTCCCATTTTTAACCCATTTTTAACCAATTCCCCCATCTCTCTCTCTCTCTCAGTGCCGCCGCCGCTGTCCCCGCCGCCCCTGGCCGTGTCCCCGGCACCGCTGTCCCAAACCCCCATTTTTCCCATTTTTAACCCATTTTTAACCCATTTTTCCCATTTTTAACCCATTTTTAACCAATTCCCCCATTTCTCTCTCTCTCTCAGTGCCACCGCCGCTGTCCCCGCCGCCCCTGGCCGTGTCCCCACTGCCGCTGTCCCAAACCCCCATTTCTCCCATTCTTAACCCATTTTTAACCCATTCCTACCCCATTTTTCCCATTTTTAACCCATTTTTAACCAATTCCCCCATTTCTCTCTCTCTCAGTGCCGCCGCCGCTGTCCCCACCACCCCTGGCCGTGTCCCCACTGCCGCTGTCCCAAACCCTCATTTTTCCCATTTTTAACCCATTTCTACTCCATTTTTCCCATTTTTAACCCATTTTTAACCAATTCCCCCATCTCTCTCTCCCTCTCAGTGCCGCCGCCGCTGTCCCCGCCGCCCCTGGCCGTGTCCCCGGCACCGCTGTCCCAAACCCCCCATTTCTCCCATTCTTAACCCATTTTTAACCCATTCCTACCCCATTTTTCCCATTTTTAACCCGTTCTTTCCCCGTTTTTAACCGATTTCCCCATCTCTCTCCCTCTCAGTGCCGCCGCCGCTGTCCCCGCCGCCCCTGGCCGTGTCCCCGGCGCTGGCCCTGCGCTGCCTGCGCCGCCTGGCGCTGCTGCGCTGCCTGCGGGAGCGCGTGCTGCCGCACCCGGCGCTGGGCTCGCTGCTGGCGCGGGTGCCGCCGCCGGCGCCGCCGCTGCCGCCCTGGTGGCTGCGGGGCGTGCACGACGCCGAGCTGCTGCGCGCGGCGGCGCGGCACGGCCTGCGCGGGGCGCTGCTCCGCGGCGGCATCACCCCCGGCGGCCGCGGCGCCGAGCCGGCGCCTCCCGGCAGCGGGGACGGCGACGGACGGGAGGGGACGGCGGAGAGGGAGGAGGAGGAGGAGGAGGAGGAGGAGGAGGAGGAGGAGGAGGAGAGCGAGGAGGAGGAGGAGGAGGAAGGAGGTGAGGTTTGGGGGGAAAAATGGGGGTTTGGGGGAAAAAAATGCTGAGTTTTTGGGGGGGAAAAGGGTAAAAAAAGGGGGAAAGGAGCTGAGATTTGGGAGGAGGAGGAGGAAGGAGGTGAGATTTGGGGGGAAAAACGGATTTGGGGGGGAAAAAGGGGATTCTAAATTTTGGGGGAAAAACGGGGAAAAAAAGGGGAAAGGAGCTCCGAATTTGGGGGGAGGAGGAAGGAGGAGAGCGAGGAGGAGGAGGAAAGAGGTGAGGTTTTGGGGGAAAAACAGGGATTTGTGGGGAAAAAGGGGATCCCAAATTGGGATTTGGGGGGAAAAGGGGATTCCAAGTTTTGGGGGAAGAACAGGGAAAAAAGGGGGAATGGAGCTCGAATTTGGGGGGAGGAGGAGGAAGAGGAAGGAGGTGAGTTTTGGGGGTGGGGGGAAACGGGGATTTGGGGGGGAAAAGGGGATTCCAAGTTTTGGGGGAAAAACGGGAAAAGGGGGAAAGGAGCTTGAATTTGGGGGGAGGAGGAGGAGGAAGGAGGGAGGTGAGTTTTGGGGAGAAAAATGGGGATTTGGGGGAAAAAGGGATCCCAAATTTTGGGGGAAAAACAGGAAAAAGGAGAAAGGAGCTTGAATTTGGGGGGAGGAGGAGGAGAGCGAGGAGGAGGAGGAAGGAGGAGGAAGGAGGTGAGTTTTGGGGGGAAAAACGGGGATTTGGGGGGAAAAAGGGGATCCTAAATTTTGGGGGAAAAACGGGGAAAAGGAGGAAAGGAGTTCGAATTTGGGGGGGAGGAGGAGGAGGAAGAGGAGGAAGGAGATGAGTTTTTGGGGGAAAAACAGGGATTTGGGGGGAAAACAGGAAAAAGGGGGAAAGGAGCTCGAATTTGGGGGGAGGAAGAGGAAGGGGGTGAGTTTTGGCGGGAAAAATGGGGGTTTGGGGGAAAAAAATGCTGAGTTTTGGGGGGGAAAAGGGTAAAAAAGGGGGGAAAGGAGCTGAGATTTGGGGAGGAGGAGGAAGGAGGTGAGTTTTTTGGGGCGGGGAAACAGGGATTTGGGGGGAAAAAGGAGATCCCAAATTTTGGGGGAAAAACAGGCAAAAAGGGAGAAAGGAGCTCGAATTTGGGGGGAGGAGGAGGAGGAGGAAGGAGGCGAGTTTTGGGGGGAAAAATGGGGATTTGGGGGAAAAAAATGCTGAGTTTTGGGGGGGAAAAGGGTAAAAAGGGGGGGAAAGGAGCTGAGATTTGGGGGGGAAAATGAGGAAGGAGGGAGGTGAGTTTTGGGGGGAAAAATGGGGATTTGGGGGGAAAAAGGGATTCCAAATTTTGGGGAGAAAACAGGGAAAAAAGGGGGAAAGGAGCTCGAATTTGGGGGGAGGAAGAGGAAGAGGAAGGGGGTGAGTTTTGGGGGGAAAAATGGGAAAAAAGGGGAAAGAAGCTCAGATTTGGGGGGAGGAGGAGGAGGAGGAGGAGGAAGGACACGAGAGAGAAAGGTGGAAAAAGGGGAGGAGAATCCCAAATTTTGGGGTTTTAAAAGGGGATCCCAAACGTGTGGGATTCCGAGGGAGCTTTTGGGGGAGATTTGGAGGGAGAAGAGCCCAAATTGGGGCCGGAAAAACGGAGGGAAAGCGGAAAATCCCCCGAAGTTTGGGAGAGGCGGGGATTGGACGGGGAAAACCCCAAAATCCAGGGAGGGGGAGATTTTTTGGGGGGGTTCAGAGCGTTTTTGGGGTCCCCCTCGTGCAGGGCCGGAGCCTCTGGAGGATGAGGATGAGGAGGAGGAGGAGGAAGAGGTGGAGGAGGAGGGGGGGGAGGACGAGGATTCCCCTCCCCCCTCGGGCGAGAGCGGCTCCCCCAAACCGCCCCTCCCCCACCCCGCGCCCCGAAATCTCCTCTACTGGCCCAAGGTACAGAAATCACCCCAAAAAAAAGAAAAAAAAACCCCAAAAACCCCAAAATTTGGGGGGATGGAGGTTCCGGGCCGGCAGAACTCCCGGATTTTCCCAAAACCGCCGTTTTTCGCCCCAGGACCGGGCGCTGATCCGGAGGCTGGACCTGATCTGCCGGGCGGTGCTGACGGCGGGGGAGGGGCCGCCCCTCCCCCCCCTCCACGAGGATTTCGGGGGGGTCCCGGGGGGGTTCCCCGAGCCCGCCCCTCCCCCGCCCCCTCCGCAGGCCCCTCCCCCCTTCCCCTCCCCCCGCGGGCGCCACCAGGACAAGGAGTTCACCGTCCAGATCAAAGACGTGAGTGCCCAAATCCGGCCTTTTTCCACCCAAAACTCCCGCCCGCGATGAGAACCGGCCCCTCCCCCCCCGCGCCGGGTTTTTCCCGGTTCTGCCGGATTCTGCCCCAATTCCGCGGCGTTTCCCGCAGGAGGAGGGGCTGAAGTTGACCTTCCAGAAGCACCGGCTGGGCCCCAACGGGGCCGCGCGGGGACCCCCCGCCCCAAAAAAAGAACAGCAAGAAACTGGTGGAGGTGAGGGGGCGTTTTGGGGCTAAAAACCCCGGTTTTGGGGAATTCCAGGTCGCACCTGGATTTTTAAGGAGTTCGGAGCCCGCCCTGATGAAATTTTGGGCTTTAAATGCCAGGATTTGGGGGGGGAACTGAGAAAATTTGGGGTTTCCTATCGGGTTTTGCACCAAAATTGGGGAGTTTCCCATCAGGTTTTTTGGGGTTTTGCAGCCAAATTTGGGGGTGGGAATTTTTGGGGGAGCCCCTGGTGGGTTCAGAGCCTCAATATCTCTCAAGATTTTGGGGTGCTGCCATTTTCACCCCGAATTTGTGGGGTTTTTTAACACGATTTGGGGTTTTTTTTCCTGATTTTTGGCATTTTTTCCCGGAATCGGCGTTTTTCTCCCCAAAGCTGGAGCTGCGCTGCCTCGAGGGGCTCCGAGACCCCGGGGGGGACCCCGAGAACGTCATGGTGGCCCCTCCCCCCCCCCGCGGCGACGCCCCCGAATTTGCCGACCCCAGGCTGCTGCCGGTGAGCCCCGAAATCCCCGGAATTTGCCCCAAAACTGCTGAATCCACCCCCAAAACCTCTTGAAGTCACAAAAAAAAGCCCCCAAATCCTCTTCTCCTTCCTCTCCAGTTCATGGAGCAGCGACGGGAAAAGTGGCACCGGAAAAAGGTACTTTGGGAGCTCCCGAAAATCCCCAAAGTCCCCTGAAATTGGGGTGGGGGAGGGGCTGGATCCCCCTAATTTCATTCAGGGGTGTCCTGGCCCTTCCCACTCCTTTTGAGGGGTGGGCACAGCCTAAGATTTGGGCTGTTTTTTAATGATTTTGGGGCGGTTTTAACTATTTTATGTCTCATTTTGGGGTTTGGGGCGTGGCTTGTGCTGACCACGCCCATTTAAGCCCCACCCCTCATTAATCACTTTTGTCTCCCCCCCCCCCCCCCCCCCCAGTTCCTCCCCTCCCCCCCCTCAGGTTTGGATCTTTCCAAGATGGTGGCGCTGATGGGGGCGGGGCCAGCGGCGGAGGGGGCGTGGCCTCGCCTTCCTTGGCCCCGCCCCCGCGCTTCCGGCCAGAAGAGGAAGCGGAAGCAGGAAGTGGGTGCTGCCCCCTGCTGGCCGACCCCATGTTGCCGCCCACTTCCGACTCGGATTAATCCCCGCCCCTTTTCCTGCTGGGGCCACGCCCCCCTCCCCATATTTATATAAATATGTAAAATGTCTCTGTGTCATAAGGGGGGCGGGGCGGGGGGCGGGGCTAAGCGGGGTGGGGCCAAAAGGGGCGGGGTCCATCGGGCTGGGGCTGGCGGGATGGGAGGGGCCTGGCGGGGGGTTTTTTTTTAATAAAAGGTTTGGAAACGGAGCGAGCGCTGCGAGTGGTTTTCCCCTAATTGATTGCTAATTGAGGTTCTTATTTACCGTCTTTGATTCGTCCCTCGCCATAACAAACTCCTTTAATTAAGCACCTCTGGTAATTAAGGATCCCCACACACGCATTCCCCTCTCTCACCACCAGGGGGCGCCTGCCGAGCTCCCCCCCCTCACGATTTTCCCGCCTCTTCTGGTCACGTGATGACGTCCCCTCACAGCTTTCCCGCCTCTCTCCCCTGTCACGTGATCATGTCCCCCCCTCCACCCGCACGGTTTTCCCGCCTCTTCCCCCATCACGTGATGCAGGCGCGGCGCCATTTCCCTCCCTTTTCCTGCATTCCCGCATCACGTGACGCCGGCCCCCTCAGCTCCCTTTTCCCGCTTCCCCCGTCACGCCAGGAAGGAGCCGCTTTCCCCCCCGCCATTTCCCGCTTCTCTCTTCCCTCCGTCTCCCTCTTCTTTCCTCCACGTAAATCCTGCGCTTCCCTCCCTCTCCCCCTCCCGCGTTTCCCGCTTCTCCCCCTCACGACTTTCCCGCTCCTCTCCCCGTCACGTGACAGCGGCGCCCTCAGCCCCCCGTTTCCCCGCCTCTCCCCGATCACGTGACGCGGGAACCGCGCGACTCCCCCCTTCCGTTCCTCTATCACGTGACCGCGCCCCTTCCGCTCCCGTTTCCCGCCTCCCCCCGTCACGTGACAAAGGAACCGCTTCTTCCCCGGTTTTACCGTTTCACCCCCCCCCCCCCCCCGGCATTTCCCGTTTTCCCTCCTCCCTCCATTTCTCGTTTTTCCCCTCAGGAGAAACCGACCTGAGGGAAACCCCCCCCCCCCCCCTTAGTTCCCGCCTCTCCCCGTCACGTGACCGCGGCCCCTCAGCTCCCTTTTCCCGCCTCTCCCCCGTCACGTGACCGCGGCCCCTCAGCTCCCTTTTCCCGCCTCTCCCCCGTCACGTGACGCGCACCCCCCCCCCCAGCCCTCCCGTCCCGCCCTTTTCCCGCTGCCCCGGAAGCGGAAGTTCCCCTCAGGCCGCACTTCCGGGGGGACGCCGCGGCGCGGGAGGAGGAGGAGGCGGCGGCGGCGGCGGCGGCGGCGACTCGGGGGGTCCCGGGGGGGGGTCCCGTCGGGGGGGGGTCCCGGACGAGCCCAGAGGGTGCCGGGGGGCCGCTCGCCCCGACTGGGCCCCCCTCATGGCGCTCAGCCTGGACCGCGAGGCCTTTTCGCGGCGGCTGCGGCGGCTCTACGCGAGCTGGCAGGTGGGGGAGGGGCGGGGGTGGGGGGGGGGGGGGGTTGTGAGGGGGATCGGGGTGGGGGAGGGGCGCGGGGGGGCGGGATGGGGGAGCTTGGGGTGGGGGAGGGGTGGGGATGGAGTGGGGGAGGGGCCTGAGGGAGATTTTGGGGGGGGGGGGGTTTGAGGTGAGTTTGAGGGGGTTGAGGTTGAGTTTGAGGGATTTGAGTTGAATTTGGGGGGATTTGAGTTGAATTTGGGGGGGTTGAGGTGAAATTTGGGGGGTTGAGATGAATTTGGGGAGGTTGAGGTGAATTTGGGGGGATTTGAGTTGAATTTGAGGGATTCGAGTTGAATTTTGGGGGGCTTGAGGTGAATTTGGGGGGGGTGGGGTGAATTTGGGGGGATTTGAGTTGAATTTGGGGGGTTTGAGTTGAATTTGGGGGGGATTTGAGTTGAATTTGGGGGGTTGAGGTGAATTTGGGAGGATTTGAGTTAAATTGGGGGGATTCGAATTGAATTTGGGGGGCTTGAGGTGAATTTGGGGGGGTTGGGGTGAATTTGGGGGGATTTGAGGTGAATTTGAGGGGTTTGAATTGAATTTGGGGGGGTTGAGTTGAATTGGGGGGATTCGAGTTAAATTTGGGGGGCTTTAAGTGGAATTTGGGGGGGTTGAGGTGAATTTGGGGGGGTTGAAGTGAATTGGGCGGGATTTGAGTTGAATTTGAGGGATTTGCGTTGAATTTGGGGGGTTTGAGTTGAATTTGAGGGATTCGAGTTGAATTTGGGGGATTTGAGTTGAATTTGGGGGGGTTGAGGTGAATTGGGGGGATTCGAGTTGAATTTGAGGGATTCAAGTTGAATTTGGGGGGGATTTGAGTTGAATTGGGCGGGATTTGCGTTGAATTTGGGGGGATTTGAGGTGAATTTGGGGGATTTGAGGTGAATTTGGGGGGATTCAAGTTGAATTTGAGGGATTCGAGTTGAATTTGGGGGGATTTGAGTTAAATTGGGGGGATTCGAGTTGAATTTGGGGGCTTGAGGTGAATTTGGGGGGTTGGGGTGAATTTGGGGGGATATCGAGTTGAATTTTGGGGGGTTTGAGTTGAATTTGGGGGGTTTGAGTTGAATTTGAGGGATTCGAGTTGAATTTGGGGGGGCTTTAAGTGGAATTTGGGGGGGTTGAGTTAAATTTGGGGGGCTTTCAGTGGAATTTGGGGGGGCTTTCAGTGGAATTTGGGGGGATTTGAGGTGAATTTGAGGGAGTCGAGTTGAATTGGGGGATTCGAGTTGAATTGGGGGGGGTTGAGGTGAATTTGGGGGGGCTTTAAGTGGAATTTGGGGGGGTTGAGTTAAATTTGGGGGGCTTTAAGTGGAATTTGGGGGGGCTTAAGTGGAATTTGAGGGGGTTGAGTTGAATTTGGGCCATTCGAGTTGAATTTGGGGGGGGCTTTCAGTGGAATTTGGGGGGGTTGAGTTGAATTTGGGGGATTCGAGTTGGGGATTCGAGTTGAATTTGGGGGGCTTTCAGTGGAATTTGGGGGGGTTGAGTTGAATTTGGGGGGGCTTTCAGTGGAATTTCGGGGGGCTTTAAGTGGAATTTGGGGGGGTTGAGGTGAATTTGGGGGGATTTGAGGTGAATTTGAGGGATTCGAGTTGAATTGGGGGGATTCGGGTTGAATTGGGGGGGTTGAGGTGAATTGGGGGGGGCTTTAAGTGGAATTTGGGGGGCGTTAAGTGGAATTTGGGGGGGTTTAAGTGGAATTTGAGGGGCTTTAAGTGGAATTTGGGGCAGTTTGGGGACATTGCCGGGATTTCTGGGCGGGAATCGGGGCTCGTTTGGGAAAGGCTCCTTTTGAGGGGGGGGCTGAGCCTGCCCTGCCCCCCCAGAAAGGGGAGGACGAGGTTCGGGGCCGTCGATGCCGTCGTGGTGGCCGTGGGGGTGGACGAGGAGATCGTCTACGCCAAATCCACGGCGCTGCAGGTGAGGGCGCCCCAAAATCCCTCAGGAGCACCCCAAAATCCCTGGGCCGGGATCCCAAAATCCCCTTTAATTCTGGGGGGGGGGGGGGGGTGGGGATTCCCGTTGCTTTTTTTAGGGAATCCCTACCATTTTTAAAGGAGGTTTTCACCGTTCGGGGCTTTCCCGATGCTTTTTAGGTGGGTTCCCGTCGCGTTTTATGGAGTTTTTGTCATTTTGAGACGGTTTCCAGTATTTTTTTTAGGGTCTCCTCGTTTCTTAAAACGTTCCCGTAATTTTTTCGGGGGTTCTCGTAAACTTTTTCATTTATTGCCGTAATTTTTGCAGGAATTCCACTTTGGAGAAAGATTCTCCTCTTTTTAGCTGAATTTCCACGTTTTCAGTGGGGTTCCCACCGTTTTTTCGCTGCGCTCCCTCGTTTTTAGGGGGACCCCCCACGATTCTGGGGCTTTTCCTTCTGTTTTTGGTGGAATTCTCGTCATTTTTAGCGGATCGCCCGCGCTTCTCGGATTTTCCTTTTATTCCTGGGCTTTTCCCTGCTCTTTTCTGGGGTTTTCCCCGTTTCATTTTGGGTTTTTTTTCCTCCCAATCCCCCATTTTTCCCCCATTTTTTCCCCGTTTTTTCCCTGGTTTTCCCCGTTTTTTCCCCAGTTGTCCCCGCTCCCTTTTGGGGTTTTTCCTGCTCCCTTTTGGGGTTCTCCGCACTCCCTTTTGGGGTTTTCCTCACTCCCTTTTGGTGTTTTTTCCCGCTCCCTTTTGGGGTTCTCCCCGCTCCCTTTTGGGGTTCTCCCCGCTCCCTTTTGGGATTCTTCCTGCTCCCTTTTGGGGTTCTCCCCGCTCCCTTTTGGGGTTCTCCCCGCTCCCTTTTGGGGTTCTCCCTGCTCCCTTTTGGGGTTCTCCCCGCTCCCTTTTGGGGTTTTCCTCGCTCCCTTTTGGGGTTTTTTCCGCTCCCATTTGGGGTTCTCCCTGCTCCCTTTTGGGGTTTTCCCTGCTCCCTTTTGGGGTTCTCCCCACTCCCTTTTGGGCTTTTCCCTGCTCCCATTTGGGGTTTTCCCTGCTCCCTTTTGGGGTTTTTTCCACTCCCTTTTGGGGTTTTTCCTGCTCCCATTTGGGGTTTTTTCCACTCCCTTTTGGGTTTTTCCTGCTCCCATTTGGGGTTTTTTCCACTCCCTTTTGGGGTTTTTCCTGCTCCCATTTGGGGTTTTCCCCGCTCCCTTTTGGGGTTTTCCCTGCTCCCCTTTTGGGGTTCTCCCTGCTCCCTTTTGGGCTTTTCCCTGCTCCCATTTGGGGTTTTCCCTGCTCCCTTTTGGGGTTTTTTCCACTCCCTTTTGGGGTTTTTCCTGCTCCCATTTGGGGTTTTCCCCGCTCCCTTTTGGGGTTTTCCCTGCTCCCTTTTGGGGTTCTCCCCACTCCCTTTTGGGCTTTTCCCTGCTCCCATTTGGGGTTTTCCCTGCTCCCTTTTGGGGTTTTTTCCACTCCCTTTTGGGGTTTTTCCTGCTCCCATTTGGGGTTTCCCCGCTCCCTTTTGGGGTTTTCCCTGCTCCCTTTTGGGGTTCTCCCCACTCCCTTTTGAGGTTTTCCCTGCTCCCTTTTGGGGTTCTCCCCGCTCCCACGCCGGTTTCCCCGCAGACGTGGCTGTTCGGGTACGAGCTGACCGACACGGTGATGCTGTTCTGCGAGGAGCGCGTCCTGTTCCTGGCCAGCCGCAAGAAGGTCGAGTTCCTCAAGCAGGTGGCCCAAGGGAAGGGCGGCGAGGGGGCCAACGGGCTCCCGGCGGTCACTCTGCTGGTCCGAGAGAAGGTGGGGGCTCAGGAGGGGATTTGGGGTCAGGTTTGGGGTCGTTCTGGGGTTTAGGGCGTCCTTATGGGGTCGCTTTGAGGGTTAGGGCTGGGCTTGAGGGGGTTCCAGTTGGGCTTGGGGTTGGTCATTTGGGGTCATCTTGGGGGGGTCCTTGCTTGGTTTAGAGGGTCCTTGGGGGTCACTTTGGGGTCTTGAGGGGGCCTTGGGGGGTCTTTGTGTATCCCTGAGGGGGGTTGGGTTTGGGTTGGATTGGTCAAAGCTGGGTCGGAAGGGTTGGAGTTGGGTTGGATGAGTTGGAGTTGGGTTGGATTGGTCAAAGCTGGGTTGGATGAGTTGGAGTTGGGTTGGATGAGTTGGAGTTGGGTTGGATGAGTTGGAGTTGGGTTGGATGAGTTGGAGTTGGGTTGGATGAGTTGGGTTGGATGAGTTGGAGTTGGGTTGGATGGGTTGGAGCTGGGTTGGATGGGTTGGAGCTGGGTTGGATGAGTTGGAGTTGGGTTGGATGGGTTGGAGCTGGGTTGGATGAGTTGGGTTGGATGGGTTGGAGCTGGGTTGGATGGGTTGGAGCTGGGTTGGATGAGTTGGAGTTGGGTTGGATGGGTTGGAGTTGGGTTGGATGAGTTGGGTTGGATGGGTTGGAGCTGGGTTGGATGAGTTGGAGTTGGGTTGGATGGGTTGGAGTTGGGTTGGATGGGTTGGAGCTGGGTTGGATGAGTTGGAGTTGGGTTGGATGGGTTGGAGTTGGGTTGGATGAGTTGGGTTGGATGGGTTGGAGCTGGGTTGGATGAGTTGGAGTTGGGTTGGATGGGTTGGAGTTGGGTTGGATGGGTTGGAGCTGGGTTGGATGAGTTGGAGTTGGGTTGGATGAGTTGGGTTGGATGAGTTGGAGTTGGGTTGGATGGGTTGGAGTTGGGTTGGATGGGTTGGAGCTGGGTTGGATGAGTTGGAGTTGGGTTGGATGAGTTGGGTTGGATGAGTTGGAGTTGGGTTGGATGAGTTGGAGTTGGGTTGGATGGGTTGGAGTTGGGTTGGATTGGTCAAAGCTGGGTTGGATGAGTTGGAGTTGGGTTGGATGAGTTGGGTTGGATGGGTTGGAGCTGGGTTGGATGGGTTGGAGCTGGCTTGGATGAGTTGGAGTTGGGTTGGATGAGTTGGTTGGATGAGTTGGAGTTGGGTTGGATGGGTTGGAGTTGGGTTGGATGGGTTGGAGCTGGGTTGGATGAGTGGAGTTGGGTTGGATGAGTTGGGGTTGGATGAGTTGGAGTTGCGTTGGGAACCCGGGGATGGGCGTGGCCGCCCCGCTCCTCCACGGCCCCACCATCCGTCCGTCCTTCCCCACAGAACGAGAGCAACAAGGCCAACTTTGAGAAGCTCATCGAGGCCCTCAAGAGCAGCCGGGGCGGGCGGCGCCTCGGGGTCTTCTCCAAGGACAAATTCCCGGGGGAGTTCATGAAGAGCTGGAACGATGCCCTGAGCAAGGAGGGCTTCGAGAAGGTTGGCTTGGACGGGCTGGAGGCGCCGGGGTTGGAAGGGTCAAAGTTGGGTGGGAAGAGTTGGAGCTGGGCTGGCTTGGCCGGCCCCCAGCCCCACGCCCGTCCCGCTGACCGCAGGTGGACGTCAGCGCGGCCGTGGCCCAGGGCCATGGCGGCCAAGGAGGACGTGGAGCTGCAGCTGATGCGCAAGGCGGCCGCCATCACGTCCGAGGTCTTCACCAAGTTCTTCAAGGAGCGCGTCATGGAAATCGTCGACGCCGACGAGGTCGGGGCGGGGATCGGCCGTGTCGGGGCGGGGATGGGACAGAAATGGGCCGGAAGTTGGAGGTTTGAGGGCACGTTAGGTGCAAATAATCCGTTTTATCCAAATCCCAGCGTTTTCAGGGCAATTTGGCACTAAAATCAGTGTTTGGGGGTCAATTTGGCCCAAAAAGGGGTACTTGGAGATCAACCTTGTCCGAAAAATGGCTGTTTTGAGGTCGACTTGCTCCAAAAAAACGGCCGTTTTGGGACCGAATTTCTGTGAGCGATGCCCATCCCCCGTTCCGCGCGCTCCGGTGATGTCATCGTGACATCACCGTGACATCACTGTGACGTCACGCCCTGCAGAAGGTGCGCCACAGCAAGCTGGCCGAGGCGGTGGAGAAGGCCATCGAGGAGAAGAAGTACCTGGCCGGAGCTGACCCCTCGGCCGTGGAGATGTGCTACCCCCCCATCATCCAGAGCGGCGGCAACTACAACCTCAAGTTCAGCGTGGTCAGGTGAGGGCAATCCTGGAATTCCCAGAATTCCCAAAATCCCAACTGGAATTAGCCCTTTTTCTGGGGCGGGGGGGGGGGGGGGGGGAATCAGTTTTTGCGCCAAAATTGGGGGTTTGGGGCTGAAAATGGAGGTTTTGTGCCGCAAAAGTCGTGTTTCACACCCAGAATGAGCCCTTTTCTGCCCTGAAGTTGGGATTTCTGCCCAAAAATTAGCCTTTGTTAACACAACGTTAGGATTTCACCCCAAATATTTTGTTTCATCCAAAAACTGATCTTCTAAAACCAAAATTGGGGGTTTTCACCCCAAACTTGGCCTTTGCCATCCCAAAATTCGGATTTCCATCCCGAAATCGGATTTGGGGCTGTTCTCCCCCTTCTACCTCCGCCCTTCCCCTTTCTTTTATCCCCAAACCCCTCTTTATAAGGATTTTTTCCTCTCACCCCCCCGTTTTTTGCTCGTTTTCCCCGATTCCCCCGTTTCTCACCCCGTTTCCCGCAGCGACAAGAGCCACATGCACTTCGGGGCCATCACCTGCTCCATGGGCATCCGCTACAAATCCTACTGCTCCAACCTGGTGCGGACCCTCATGGTGGACCCCGCCGCAGGACATGCAGGACCACTACGGCTTCCTGCTGGGCCTGCAGGACGTGCTGATCCGCGAGCTGCGGCACGGTCAGTGAGCCCGAGTGACCCCCGAGTGACCACTCAGTGACCACTGAGTGACCACTGGCACCCCGTGGTAACCCCTGAGCTGTCCGCCTGTCGCTGACCCCACCGATCCCCCGATGGCCGCTACGGCTTCCTGCTGCGCGGTCAGCGAGCCCGAGTGACCGCCGAGTGGCCACGGGGTGACCCCGTAACGGTCCACCCGGGACTGACCGCTGAGTGACCCCGTAACAATCCCCCGGTCACCCCCCCAGTGACCCCGCAATGACCCCCCCAGTGACCACTGAGTGACTCCCACCCCCCAATGACCCCAATCCCCTCCACTGATCCTGAGTGACCCCGAGTGACCGCCCCAGGCGCGAAGCTCTGCGACGTCTACGCCGCCGTCGATGGACGTGGTCAAGAAGCAGCGGCCGGAGCTGCTGGCAAGATCACCAAGAATTTGGGGTGAGAACTGGGGATTTTGGGGTCTGGGGGGTCACTGGGGGAGGTTTGGGGTCGTTGCGCGGTCATCGAGGTCATTAAGGCTTGGGGTCGTTGAGGGGAAGCTTTGGGGTCGTTGAGGGGTCACGGTGGTCAGTTTGGGGTCGTTGAGGGGTCACGGTGGTCAGTTTGGGGTTTTTTGAGGGGTCACCGTGGTCATTTTGGGGTTGTTGAGGGGTCACCGTGGTCATTTTGGGGTTGTTGAGGGGTCACGGTGGTCATTTTGGGGTCGTTGAGGGGTCACGGTGGTCAGTTTGGGGTTGTTGAGGGGTCACGGTGGTCAGTTTGGGGTCGTTGAGGGGTCACGGTGGTCAGTTTGGGGTCATTGAGGGGTCACGGTGGTCAGTTTGGGGTCGTTGAGGGGTCATGGTGGCCAGTTTGGGGTTGTTGAGGGGTCACGGTGGTCAGTTTGGGGTCGTTGAGGGGTCACGGTGGTCATTTTGGGGTCGTTGAGGGGTCACGGTGGCCAGTTTGGGTTGTTGAGGGGTCACGGTGGTCAGTTTGGGGTCGTTGAGGGGTCATGGTGGCCAGTTTGGGGTTGTTGAGGGGTCACGGTGGTCAGTTTGGGGTCGTTGAGGGGTCACGGTGGTCAGTTTGGGGTCGTTGAGGGGTCACGGTGGTCAGTTTGGGGTCGTTGAGGGGTCACGGTGGTCAGTTTGGGGTCGTTGAGGGGTCACGGTGGTCATTTTGGGGTCGTTGAGGGGTCACGGTGGTCAGTTTGGGGTTGTTGAGGGGTCACGGTGGTCAGTTTGGGGTCATTGAGGGGTCACGGTGGTCATTTTGGGGTCGTTGAGGGGTCATGGTGGTCAGTTTGGGGTTGTTGAGGGGTCACGGTGGCCAGTTTGGGGTTGTTGAGGGGTCACGGTGGTCAGTTTGGGGTCGTTGAGGGGTCACGGTGGTCAGTTTGGGGTCGTTGAGGGGTCACGGTGGTCAGTTTGGGGTCGTTGAGGGGTCACGGTGGTCATTTTGGGGTCGTTGAGGGGTCATGGTGGTCAGTTTGGGGTCGTTGAGGGGTCACGGTGGTCAGTTTGGGGTCGTTGAGGGGTCACGGTGGTCATTTTGGGGTCGTTGAGGGGTCATGGTGGTCAGTTTGGGTTGTTGAGGGGTCACGGTGGTCAGTTTGGGGTCATTGAGGGGTCACGGTGGTCATTTTGGGGGTCGTTGAGGGGTCATGGTGGTCAGTTTGGGGTTGTTGAGGGGTCACGGTGGTCAGTTTGGGGTCATTGAGGGGTCACGGTGGTCATTTTGGGGTCACCCGGGGCTTCCAGGTTCGCGATGGGCATCGAGTTCCGCGAGGGTTCCCTGGTCATCAACAGCAAAAACCAGCAGCGCCTCAAGAAGGGTGAGAGGCAGAAAATCCCCCTTTTCCGCCCCAAAATCCGCCTCTTCCGCCCCAGAATCAGCGTTTTTTTTCTCTAACGCTGTGATTTTTTTCACCTAAAATTTTTGTTTTCATCCCAAAATCCTTTTCCCCATCAATTGTCCTTTTCCCCCAGAAGGTCACAATTTCTTTTCCCTCAGAACCATCATTTCTTTACAAAATTTTTGTTGTTTGCATCAAAATCGCGTTTTCTGCTTCAATACCCGTAGTTTTGTCATTTAAAATCATCATTTTTGTCCCCAAATCCATCATTTTCCCACAAAACCACAATTTTTCTCTCAAATTTCCCTTTTTCCTCCTAAAATCCCTCTTTTACTCCCTCAAATACTTTTCCTGCCACAACCCACCCTAACAAACCCTCCCCCACCCCCACTTGCCAAACTTCCCCCAAACCCCTTTTTCCCGGGAATTTTTTAGTTCTGTATTTTTTACCAAAATCCCGTTTTTTGCGCTCGATCCAGGGATGGTTTTCAGCATCAACGTGGGGCTCTCAGAGCTGCCCAACAAGGAGGGGAAGCGGCCGGAGGAGCGGACGTACGCGCTCTTCATCGGCGACACCGTCATGGTGGACGAGGTGGGCGGGGCCACAGCCAGCCAATCACAGAGGTCCCTGCTCTGCGGCTGACCAATCACAGGGGCCTAACCCGACACCGACCAATCCCGGCTTTTCTTCTTCGCCCGTTAGCCAATGGCGTCTCTCGGTTCCTTTGGCCAATCACGCCTTCGCTCCTCTTGGCCAATCGTGGCCTCCTTCCCCTCAGCCAATCACGTTCTCCCTTCCCATCTCGCCAGCCAATCACGTTCTCCTTTCCCATTCCCTCAACCAATCGTGTCTCTCCCTGGCCCCTTACTGCCCCCTACAGGACGGTCCCGCCGTGGTCCTCACGTCCGTCAAGAAAAAGGTGAAAAACGTCGGAATTTTCCTCAAGGTGAGCACAGGATTTGGGCCCAAATCGGGGCTTTTCAGGAAAAAGCTTCAGAGGTGACTGGAAAAAGCCGATTTGGGTGGAATTTTCTGTAAAATTTGGGGGGTTTTGTTTCATTTCGGGGGGGAGTTTTCTGAGGGGGCTTTCCTGCCCTGCAGGGGAAGCTGCTCAGGATGGAATCCGGGGCTTTCTCATTGGATTCTCTGGGAATTTCGGGTGGGTTTCGGGACTTCAAGGTGGGAGTTTTGCCTCACGAATTCCCCGTTTTTCCACCCAGAATGAAGATGAGGAAGAGGAGGAGCCGGACAAGGACGCGGCCGAGGACCTCTTGGGCCGCAGCTCCCGCGCCGCCCTCCTGACCGAGCGCACGCGGGTGGGTCCCCTCCCCCTGACCACACCCTGACCGCTCTCCGGCCGCTCTCCGGCCGCTCTCCGGCCACGCCCTGACCCCTCGGTGCCCCCCAGAACGAGCTGACGGCCGAGGAGAAGCGCCGGGCGCACCAGAAGGAGTTGGCCACGCAGCTGAACGAGGATGCGCGGCGGCGCCTGACGGAGCAGCGCGGGGAGCAGCAGACCCAAAAGTACCGGGATTCGCCCCGTTTCCCGTCCCGCATTCCCCGCTCCCAGCGCCGTTTCTGCCCCGTCGTCCCAATTCCGAGCTGATTTGCCTTAATTCGGGCTCCAGTTTCTGATTCCTGCCCCAGTTCCCAATTCCCACCCCAAATCCCACCACCCACTCCATTTTTCCCCAAAATCCCAATTTTTTACCGCATTTGAGAGTGTGGAATTCAAACGCATCCTAAAAGAGCGTGGCCAAGGAGCCGCCCACCCACCCTAAATCCCCCTTCCAAGTTCCCCCCCAAACTCCCCAAAACGCCCCAAAATCACACTTTTTTTCCCAAAGTCACGCTTTTTTTCCCCAAAATCCTGCTTTTTTTCCCCAAAATCCTGTTTTCTTGCCCTGCTCAGGGCGCGGAAGTCGAACGTGTCCTACAAGAGCGCGGCGCTGCTGCCCAAGGAGCCGCACGTGCGGGAGATGAAGATCTACATCGACAAGAAGTACGAGAGCGTCATCATGCCCGTCTTCGGCATCGCCACGCCCTTCCACATCGCCACCATCAAGGTGGGGCGAGCCCCAAAATCCGGGGAAAGCGCCCCAAAAACAACAGGGAAAAGCCCCGGGGTCAGAGCGGTTGAGAACGGGGTGGGAACGGCTCGGGAAACGACGAAGTTGGGATGGAAATGGCAAAATCGCGAGGGAAATGCCCAAAATCGACCCCAAAAATACCAAGATCGCTCCAAAAAACCCCGAGTTGTTTTGAAAAAGAGGAAAATCTGGGTTTGGGGTCCCACTACCCCATTTCAGGTGCTTTTGGGAATTCCACCACACTTGGACTTAGTTTTGGGGTCCCACCACCGAATCTGGACCTGGTTTTGGGTCCCACCTTGAGTTTAAGGTGATTTTGGGGTCCCACCACCCTATTTCAGGTGGTTTTTGGGTCCCACCACCTTTTTCAGAGCTTTTTTTGGGTCCCACTTGGCATTTTAGGAGGTTTTGGGGTGCCACCACCTCATTTCCAGTGGTTTTGGGGTCGCACCGCCCCATTCCAGCTCATTTTGGGGTCCCGCCGCCCCATTTTTTTCACTTCTTCTTGCACCGCCCCAAATTCCCGGTTTTTCCACCCAAATCCGCGCCTCCCAACCCCGCGTTCTTCCGGAACTTTCTCCTCCCCCAGAACATCAGCATGTCGGTGGAAGGCGACTACACCTACCTGCGCATCAACTTCTTCTGCCCGGGCAGCGCCCTGGGCCGCAACGAGGGCAACATCTTCCCCAACCCCGAGGCCACCTTCGTCAAGGAGATGTGGGTGACCGCTCCGCGCCCCTCCCCTGCGGTCACTCGCAGGTGACCGCGGGGTCACGGCGGCCGCTTTGTCCGCAGAACGTACCGGGCGTCCAACCTGAAGCCGCCGGGGCGAGTCGACGGTGCCGGCGTCCAACCTGCAGAACGCCTTCCGCATCATCAAGGAGGTGCAGAAGCGCTACAAGACCCGCGAGGCCGAGGAGAAGGAGAAGGAGGTGGGCAGTGGTCATCTGGTGGTCAGCGGGGGGTCAGCGAGGGGGCGGAGAGCGGTCGTTGGGTGGGCGTTGAGTGGAGGTTGAGTTGTTGTTGGGTGGACGATGGGTGGTCTTAGAGGGGTCGCTGAGTGGTCAGTCGGTGGTCAGTGGGTGTTGGGTGGACATTGAGTGGTCATTTAATGGTGTTGGGGTGGTTGTTGGGTGGACGATGGGCGTGGTCAGTGAATGGTCGTAGAGGGGTCATTGGGTGGGAGTTGGGTGGGCATTGGATGGTCTAGAGTGGTCACTGAGTGGCCATTCAATGGTCATAAAGGAGTCATTGAGTGGGTGTTGGGTGGTCATTGACTGGTCATTTAATAGTGTTTGGGTGGACGATGGGGGGGCGTGGAGCGGTCAGTGAATGGTCATAGAGGGGTCGTTGGGTGGCCATTGGATGGTCTTAAGAGTGGTCACTGAGTGGCCATTCAATGGTCATAAAGGGCTCATTGAGTGGGTGTTGGGTGGTCATTGAGTGGCCAGTGAATAGGCATTGAGGGGTCACTCAGTGGTCAGTGAGTAGCCATTGAATGGTTACTGGTCACTGAACGATCGTTGAGTGGCCATTGGGTGGGAGTTGGGTGGGCATTGGATGGTCTTTAGAGTGGTCACTGAGTGGCCATTCAATGGTCATAAAGGGCTCATTGAGTGGGTGTTGGGTGGTCATTGAGTGGCCAGTGAATAGGCATTGAGGGGTCACTCAGTGGGTGTTGGGTGGTCATTGAGTGGCCAGTGAACAGGCACTGAGGGGTCACTCAGTGGGTGTTGGGTGGTCATTGAGTGGCCAGTGAATAGGCATTGAGGGGTCACTCAGTGGGTGTTGGGTGGTCATTGAGTGGCCAGTGAATAGGCACTGAGGGGTCACTCAGTGGGTGTTGGGTGGTCATTGAGTGGCCAGTGAACAGGCACTGAGGGGTCACTCAGTGGGTGTTGGGTGGTCATTGAGTGGCCAGTGAATAGGCACTGAGGGGTCACTCAGTGGGTGTTGGGTGGTCATTGAGTGGCCAGTGAACAGGCATTGAGGGGTCACTCAGTGGGTGTTGGGTGGTCATTGAGTGGCCAGTGAATAGGCACTGAGGGGTCACTCAGTGGGTGTTGGGTGGTCATTGAGTGGCCAGTGAATAGGCACTGAGGGGTCACTCAGTGGGTGTTGGGTGGTCATTGAGTGGCCAGTGAACAGGCACTGAGGGGTCACTCAGTGGGTGTTGGGTGGTCATTGAGTGGCCAGTGAATAGGCACTGAGGGGTCACTCAGTGGGTGTTGGGTGGTCATTGAGTGGCCAGTGAATAGGCATTGAGGGGTCACTCAGTGGGTGTTGGGTGGTCATTGAGTGGCCAGTGAATAGGCACTGAGGGGTCACTCAGTGGGTGTTGGGTGGTCATTGAGTGGCCAGTGAATAGGCACTGAGGGGTCACTCAGTGGGTGTTGGGTGGTCATTGAGTGGCCAGTGAACAGGCACTGAGGGGTCACTCAGTGGGTGTTGGGTGGTCATTGAGTGGCCAGTGAATAGGCACTGAGGGGTCACCCAGTGGTCAGTGAGTAGCCATTGAATGGCCACTGGTCACTGAACGATCGTTGAGTGGCCATTGGGTGGTCGTCGGTCATTAAACGCTCATTGAGCGACCGTTGCTCGTTGAGCGATCGTTGGCCACCGAGTGGCCACCGAGTGGTCACTGGTCACTCACCGAGTGGTCACCGCGTCCGCAGGGCATCGTGAAGCAGGACTCGCTGGTCATCAACCTCAACCGCAGCAACCCCAAGCTGAAGGACCTCTACATCCGGCCCCAACATCGCCCAGAAGCGCATGCAGGGCGCGCTCGAGGCCCACGTCAACGGTGACCCAAAAGACGGGAATTTGGGGCATTTTGGGCGGCTTTGGGGGCGTTTGGGGTGGAGTTTTGGGGAGGGGGTGAAGCTTTAGGGGGTTTTGTGGGGTTTTTTTGGAGTTTCTTGAGGGTTTTTTTGGGGTTCCTCAGGGTTTTTTGGGTTCCTCAACGTTTTTTTGGGGTTCCTCAGGGTTTTTTGGGGCGTTAACAAGGTTTTTTGGGGTTCCTTAGGTTTTTTGGGGTTCCTCAATGTTTTTTGGGGCGTTAACAAGGTTTTTTGGGGTTCCTCAGGGTTTTTTGGGTTCCTCAACGTTTTTTGGGGTTCCTCAACGTTTTTTGGGGCGTTAACAAGGTTTTTTGGGGTTCCTCAGGGTTTTTTGGGGTTCCTCAATGTTTTTTGGGGCGTTAACAAGGTTTTTTGGGGTTCCTCAGGGTTTTTTGGGTTCCTCAACGTTTTTTGGGGTTCCTCAACGTTTTTTGGGGCGTTAACAAGGTTTTTTGGGGTTCCTCAGGGTTTTTTGGGGTTCCTCAATGTTTTTTGGGGCGTTAACAAGGTTTTTTGGGGTTCCTCAGGGTTTTTTGGGTTCCTCAACGTTTTTTGGGGTTCCTCAGGGTTTTTTGGGGCGTTAACAAGGTTTTTTGGGGTTCCTCAGGGTTTTTTGGGGTTCCTCAATGTTTTTTGGGGCGTTAACAAGGTTTTTTGGGGTTCCTCAGGGTTTTTTGGGTTCCTCAACGTTTTTTGGGGTTCCTCAGGGTTTTTTGGGGCGTTAACAAGGTTTTTTGGGGTTCCTCAGGGTTTTTTGGGGTTCCTCAATGTTTTTTGGGGCGTTAACAAGGTTTTTTGGGGTTCCTCAGGGTTTTTTGGGTTCCTCAACGTTTTTTGGGGTTCCTCAGGGTTTTTTGGGGCGTTAACAAGGTTTTTTGGGCTTCCTTAGGTTTTTTGGGGTTCCTCAGGGTTTTTTGGGTTCCTCAACGTTTTTTGGGGTTCCTCAACGTTTTTTGGGGCGTTAACAAGGTTTTTTGGGGTTCCTCAGGGTTTTTTGGGTTCCTCAACGTTTTTTGGGGTTCCTCAGGGTTTTTTGGGGCGTTAACAAGGTTTTTTGGGGTTCCTCAGGGTTTTTTGGGGTTCCTCAATGTTTTTTGGGGCGTTAACAAGGTTTTTTGGGGTTCCTCAGGGTTTTTTGGGTTCCTCAACGTTTTTTGGGGTTCCTCAGGGTTTTTTGGGGCGTTAACAAGGTTTTTTGGGCTTCCTTAGGTTTTTTGGGGTTCCTCAGGGTTTTTTGGGTTCCTCAACGTTTTTTGGGGTTCCTCAACGTTTTTTGGGGCGTTAACAAGGTTTTTTGGGGTTCCTCAGGGTTTTTTGGGTTCCTCAACGTTTTTTGGGGTTTCTCAGGGTTTTTTGGGGCGTTAACAAGGTTTTTTGGGGTTCCTCAGGGTTTTTTGGGGTTCCTCAATGTTTTTTGGGGCGTTAACAAGGTTTTTTGGGTTCCTCAGGGTTTTTTGGGTCCTCAACGTTTTTTGGGGTTCCTCAGGGTTTTTTGGGGCGTTAACAAGGTTTTTTGGGCTTCCTTAGGTTTTTTGGGGTTCCTCAATGTTTTTTGGGGCGTTAACAAGGTTTTTTGGGGTTCCTCAGGGTTTTTTGGGTTCCTCAACGTTTTTTGGGGTTCCTCAGGGTTTTTTGGGGCGTTAACAAGGTTTTTTGGGGTTCCTCAGGGTTTTTTGGGGTTCCTCAACGTTTTTTGGGGCGTTAACAAGGTTTTTGGGGTTCCTCAGGGTTTTTTGGGTTCTTCAACGTTTTTTGGGGTTCCTCAGGGTTTTTTGGGGCGTTAACAAGGTTTTTTGGGCTTCCTTAGGTTTTTTGGGGTTCCTCAATGTTTTTTGGGGCGTTAACAAGGTTTTTTGGGGTTCCTCAGGGTTTTTTGGGGCGTTAACAAGGTTTTTTGGGCTTCCTTAGGTTTTTTGGGGTTCCTCAATGTTTTTTGGGGCGTTAACAAGGTTTTTTGGGGTTCCTCAGGGTTTTTTGGGTTCCTCAACGTTTTTTGGGGTTCCTCAGGGTTTTTTGGGGCGTTAACAAGGTTTTTTGGGCTTCCTTAGGTTTTTTGGGGTTCCTCAATGTTTTTTGGGGCGTTAACAAGGTTTTTTGGGGTTCCTCAGGGTTTTTTGGGGTTCCTCAATGTTTTTTGGGGCGTTAACAAGGTTTTTTGGGGTTCCTCAGGGTTTTTTGGGTTCCTCAACGTTTTTTGGGGTTCCTCAATGTTTTTTGGGGCGTTAACAAGGTTTTTTGGGGTTCCTCAGGGTTTTTTGGGGTTCCTCAATGTTTTTTGGGGCGTTAACAAGGTTTTTTGGGGTTCCTCAGGGTTTTTTGGGTTCCTCAACGTTTTTTGGGGTTCCTCAGGGTTTTTTGGGGCGTTAACAAGGTTTTTTGGGCTTCCTTAGGTTTTTTGGGGTTCCTCAATGTTTTTTGGGGCGTTAACAAGGTTTTTTGGGGTTCCTCAGGGTTTTTTGGGTTCCTCAACGTTTTTTGGGGTTCCTCAGGGTTTTTTGGGGCGTTAACAAGGTTTTTTGGGCTTCCTTAGGTTTTTTGGGGTTCCTCAATGTTTTTTGGGGCGTTAACAAGGTTTTTTGGGGTTCCTCAGGGTTTTTTGGGGTTCCTCAACGTTTTTTGGGGCGTTAACAAGGTTTTTGGGGTTCCTCAGGGTTTTTTGGGGTTCCTCAACGTTTTTTGGGGCTTTAACAAGGTTTTTTGGGGTTTCCTCAAGGTGTCTTTGGAGTTCCTCAAGGTTTTTTTGGAGATTTTTTTGGGTGTTCTTGAGGTTTTTTGGCGTTTCTCGAGGTTCTTTCGGAGCTCCTCGAGGTTCTTCTGGTGTTTCTTGAGGATTTCTTGGAGTCTCTTTATGGATGTAAGGTTTCTCGAGAGGGTTTTTTTTTTTGGTTCTTGTAGGTTTCTTGGAGCTTCTTGACGGTTTCCATGGGGGTTGTTGGGCTCCCGCGGATTTTGGGGTGATTTTCATGGGTTTTGGGGGTTTCCTTTCGCCGCCCAGGGTTCCGTTTCACGTCGGTGCGGGGGGACAAGGTGGACATCCTCTACAACAACATCAAGCACGCCGTGTTCCAGCCCTGCGACGGCGAGATGATCATCGTGCTGCACTTCCACCTCAAGGTGTGCCCAATCCGGGCAACGTTTTTTTGGGGGGAAAAACGCAGATTTTGGGCAAAACATAGAATTTTGGGTGAAATCCCCAAGATTTTGGGGAAAAATCCCAAGATTTTGGGGTGAAACTTCTTGGGGTTTAGGGCAGTTCTTGGGCTGGGTCAAACCCAATGATTTGAGGTCAAAAATCGGCAGTTTTGGGTTGAAATCCTGGGATTTTGGGGCAAACTCCACAGTTTTGGGTGTAACACCCACGGATTCCATGGTTTTGGGTTGAAATTCCTCCGTTTTGGGCGAAACTTGGTGGTTTTAAGTTAAAACTTCATGGCTTTGGGATGAAACTTTGTGGCTTTGGGTCGAAACATGGCAGGTTGGGTCAAAAATTGCCAATTTTGTCCAACGTTGCGAAACCTGGAATTGTGAGTCCAAACCGGGCGATTCTGGGTCAAAACCCGCAATTCTGAGTTCAAACCTGTCGATTTTGGCTCAGAACCTCGAATTCGGTGCTGAATCCCGGGCGTTCCCGCGCTGGAACTTGCGGATTTTGCGCCGAGCCCCCCGGAATTTTCCCGAATTCCCGTTTTCTCCACCCAGAACGCCATCATGTTCGGGAAGAAGCGGCACACCGGACGTCCAGTTCTACACCGAGGTGGGGGAGATCACCACGGATTTGGGCAAGCACCAGCACATGCACGACCGCGACGACCTCTACGCCGAGCAGGTGGGAACCTGGGGGCGACTCCGGGAATTCCGGGCCGTTCCAGAACGTTCCCAAACGTTTCTGGGTCGTTCCCGGCGGTTTTGGTTCAATCCCGGCGGTTTTGGGGTCGTTCCCGGTGGTTTCTTTGAGATATTTTTTGGATTTTTTTTTGAGTTTTTCAGCATTTTTTCGGTGGTTTTCCAATGACCTTTTGGGATCGTTTCCACGGTTTTGGGTCGTTTCTGTGGGTTTTGGGTCATTTTCATGGGATTTGGGGTCGCAGATGGAGCGGGAGACGTTTTTTGGGCCATTTCCATGGGTTTTGGGCCGTTTCCATGGATTTTGGGCCATTTCCGTGGGGTTTTTGCTCAACCCCGTTTGGCCATTCCCTGTTCCCACGGGGTTTTTGGGGCGTTTTCCTGGGATTTGGGGTCCCAGATGGAGCGGGAGACGTTTTTTGGGCCATTTCCATGGGTTTTGGGGCCGTTTCCACGGGTTTTGGGCCATTTCCGTGGGGTTTTTGCTCAATCCCGTGGGGTTTGGCCATTCCCTGTTCCCACGGGGTTTTTGGGGCGTTTTCCCGGGATTTTGGGGTCCCAGATGGAGCGGGAGATGCGGCACAAGCTGAAGACGGCCTTCAAGAACTTCATCGAGAAGGTCGAGGCCCTGACCAAGGAGGAGCTGGAGTTCGAGGTGCCCTTCCGGGAGCTGGGGTGAGTCTGGGCAGAAAAACGGGAAAAATGGGGAAAAAAATGGGAATTTGGGGAAAAAATGGGAATTTGGGGGGGGGTTTGGAGGAGTTTCAAGGTGTTGGTGGCTGGAAAAAAGGGGGAAAAAGAGGGGAAAAACGGGAATTCGGGGGGATTTGGGGTCATTTCCTGGGGGGTTGGGGGCTCCTGGGGAATTTTGGGATCTTTTCACCCATTTTTGGGTCTTTTCCCCCACTTTTGGGGGGGTTTTTTCGGGTCTTTCCTCACTTTTGGGATCTTTTCCTCATTCCTGGTGTCTCCTTGGGGTGTTTTGGGGGGGAATTTTTGGGGTAGTTTCCAGATTTTTGGGATCTTTATCCCCCTTCTTTTTTGGGGTCTTTTCCCACTTTTGGGACCTTTTTGGGGTCTTTTCCCCGTTCCTCTGATTCCTTTCCCCATTCCCGTAATCCTGTCTGCCATTTCTGGGCAATTTCGGGTCAGTTTTCCCAATTTTTGGCCTCCTTTCCCCATTCCCCGGCCTCCCTTCCCCCCGCCCCTGGGCTCTCCTGGCGGGAATTCCGTGCCGCTTTCCCCGTTCCTGGGTCTTCCCCCCCGTTCCCTCTGGGAATTCCCGGGGATTTCGGGGCGAATTCCGGGGTTTTTTTTTTTTGGGGGGGGGGGGTCGTTCCAGGTTCAACGGCGCCCCCTACCGCAGCACCTGCCTCCTGCAGCCCACCAGCAGCGCCCTGGTCAACTGCACCGAGTGGGTGAGTGACCGCTGGGAGCCCGGGTGACCCCAGGTGTGTCCAGGTGGGACCCCAGGTGGCCCCAGGTGTGTCCAGGTGGGTCCAGGTGGCCCCAGGTGACCCCAGGTGTGTCCAGGTGGCCCCAGGTGTGTCCAGGTGGGTCCAGGTGGCCCCAGGTGACCCCAGGTGTGTCCAGGTGACCCCAGGTGACCCCAGGTGTGCCCAGGTGGGTCCAGGTGACCCCAGGTGTGTCCAGGTGGGAGCCCAGGTGACCCCAGGTGTGTCCAGGTGGGAGCCCGGGTGGGACCCCAGGTGTGTCCAGGTGGCCCCAGGTGTGTCCAGGTGGCCCCAGGTGTGTCCAGATGGGAGCCCGGGTGGGACCCCAGGTGTGTCCAGGTGGCCCCAGGTGTGTCCAGATGGGAGCCCAGGTGACCCCAGGTGTGTCCAGGTGGGAGCCCGGGTGGGACCCCAGGTGTGTCCAGGTAGCCCCAGGTGTGTCCAGATGGGAGCCCAGGTGACCCCAGGTGTGTCCAGGTGACCCCAGGTGTGTCCAGGTGGCCCCAGGTGTGTCCCAGGTGACCCCAGGTGTGTCCAGATGACCCCAGGTGTGTCCCAAGTGCGTCCAGGTGGCCTCAGGTGGCCTCAGGTGGCCCCAGCTGACCCCAGGTGTGTCCCAGGTGACCCCAGGTGTGTCCCAAGTGCGTCCAGGTGCCCCCAGCTGACCCCAGCTGACCCCAGGTGGCCCCAGGTGACCCGGGTGTGTCCCAGGTGACCCCAGGTGACCCCAAATGCGTCCAGGTGGCCCCAGCTGACCCCAGCTGACCCCAGCTGACCCCAGGTGCCCCCAGCTGACCCCAGGTGTGTCCCAGCTGACCCCAGGTCCCCCCAGGTGGCCCCAGGTGACCCTTTGGGGGGGAAAAATATACCGGGGTTTTGGGGGGGAAATGGGGGGGATTTGGGTAACAAAAAAATGGGATTTGGGGGGAAAAATAATAGCGGGGGTTTGGGGTGAAAAAGGGGGAATTTGGGCAAAAAAAAAGGGATTTTGGGGGAAAAAAATCCGGGGTTTTGGGGGGAAATGGGGGGAATTTGGGTAACAAAAAAATGGGATTTGGGGGGAAAAATAATAGCGGGGGTTTGGGGGGGGGGAAAGGGGGGGATTGGGGGGGGGAAAATCCGGGATTTTGGGGGAAAAATGGGGAATTTGGGCAAAAAATGTCCCCGGGGTTTGGGGGGAAAAGGGGGGGAAAAAATCCGGGGTTTTTGGGAAAAAGTATACCCGGGTTTGGGGGGAAAAAGGGGATTTTGGGGGAAAAAATGGGATTTTGGGGGGGAAAAATATACCGGGGTTTTGGGGGGAAATGGGGGGGATTTGGGGGAAAAAAATGGGATTTTGGGGGGAAAAATAATGGCGGGGGTTTGGGGGGGGAAAAGGGCGAATTTGGGCAAAAAAAAAGGGATTTTGGGGGAAAAAAATCCGGGGTTTTGGGGGGAAATGGGGGGAATTTGGGTAACAAAAAAATGGGATTTGGGGGGAAAAATAATAGCGGGGGTTTGGGGGGGGGGAAAGGGGGGGATTGGGGGGGGAAAAATCCGGGATTTTGGGGGGAAAAATGGGGAATTTGGGCAAAAAATGTCCCCGGGGTTTGGGGGGAGAAAGGGGGGGAAAAAATCCGGGGTTTTTGGGGAAAAAGTATACCCGGGTTTGGGGGGAAAAAGGGGATTTTGGGGGAAAAAATGGGATTTTGGGGGGGAAAAATATACCGGGGTTTTGGGGGGAAATGGGGGGGATTTGGGGGAAAAAAATGGGATTTTGGGGGAAAAATAATGGCGGGGGTTTGGGGGGGAAAAGGGGGAATTTGGGCAAAAAAAATGGATTTGGGGGAAAAAAGCATCCTGGGATTTTGGGGGGGAAAAGGGGGAATTTGGGTAAAGAAAAAATACCGGGGTTTGGGGGGGAAAAAAAGGGATTTTGGGCAAAAAACACAGCCGGGGATTTGGGGCGAAAAAGAGGGAATTTGGGTAAAAAAAATGGGATTTGGGGGGGAAAAAAATATCTTCGGGTTTTGGGGGGAAAAGGGGGAATTTGGGCAAAAAAGGGGGATTTTGGGGTAAAAAAAATATCGGGGGTTTTGGGGGGAAAAGGGGGAATTTGGGGAAAAAAAATCCCGAGATTTGGGGGATTTGGGGTAGAAAAAGGGGATTTTGGGGGATTTGGGGGGGTTTGGGGGGGAAATGGGGATTTTGGGGGATTTTGGGGTGGAAAAATGGGGCTTTTGGGTGGATTTGGGGAGATTTTGGGGGATTTTGGGTGCATTTGGGGGAAATTTTGGGGGATTTTGGGTGGATTTTGGGGATTTGGGGGGGATTTTGGGGATTTTGGGGGGATTTTGGGGTATTTTGGGTGGAAAAATGGGGATTTTGGAGGGATTTGGGGGGGAATTTTGGGGGATTTTGGGGAATTTGGGGGGATTTTGGGGAGGTTCCCGGCTGGAGATCCCGAAGTGGCTCAGGGGAATTGGGGAGAGAGGTTTTGGGGCAAAATCCCGGGATTTTGGGAAAAAATTGGGAGGTTTTAGGGTGGAAATACGGATTTTGGGGAGAAATCCCGGGATTTTGGGGCTTTTGGGGGAAAATTTGGGATTCTTGGGGCCAAAGTTCCAAAAAGCAGCACTTTGGGGCCAAAAACGGCCCCAAAATTGCCAATTCTGAGCCCAAAAACTCCCCTTTGGGGCCGAAAAATGCCATTTTGGGGTGAAAAGTGCCGATTTTGGGGTCCGAAACGTTCTGAAAGTGCAAAAATCCCAGTTTGGGATGAAAAATTCCCATTTTGGCAGCAAAAAAATGGCCCAAAAGTTCTGGTTTCGGCCCAAAATTCTGATTTTGGCTCCCAAAATCGCCGGATTTGGGTCTGAAAGTGCCCGAAACGTCAATTTTGGGGTCTAAAATTCCCATTTTGAGTCAAAAATGGCCAAAAATGGTCCAAAAATGGCCCAAAATGGCCGAAATTCCCATTTTGGGGTCCAAAAGTTCCATTTTTGTCCAAAAATTCTGATTTTGGTCCCCAAAATTGGAGGATTTGGGTCCAAAAGGGCCCAAAATGCTCATTTTGGGGTCTAAAAGTCCCAGTTTGGGTCAAAAGTGGCCAAAAATGGTCCAAAAACGGCTGAAAATTCCCATTTTGGGGTCAAAATTGGCCATTTTCATCCAAAAATTCTGATTTGGGCCCCCAAAATTGGCGGATTTGGGTCCTAAGGAGTCCAAAATGCCCATTTTGGGGTCTAAAATGCCCGTTTTGGGTGAGAAATGGCCAAAAATGGTCCAAAATGGCCAAAAATGGCTGAAAATTCCCATTTTGGGGGTCCAAAAGTTCAATTTTTGTCCAAATATTCTGATTTTGGCCCCTGAAATCACCAAAATTGGGTCCGAAAGTGCCCAAAATGTCCATTTTGGGGTCTAAAATTCCCATTTTGGCTCAGAAATGGCCAAAAATGGCCCCAAATGGTCAAAAATGGTTGAAAATGGGCCAAAATTTCCAAAAATGGTCCAAACCAGCCATTTTGGGGTCAAAAAGTCCCATTTTGAGTCCAAAGTGGCCAAAAATGGCCCAAAATGGCCCAAAATGGCCGAAAATTCCCATTTTGGGGTTCAAAAAGTGCCATTTTGGGGTGTAAAATTCCCATTTTGGGGCACCAAAATATGACTGAAAAATGGTCCAAAAGTGGCCAAAATGGTCCAAAAGTGGCTGGAAATTCCCATTTTGGGTGCAAAACTGCCAAAAATGGTCGAAAATGGTCGAAAATGGCTGAAAAATTCCCATTTTGGGGTGCAAAAAGCGCCATTTTGGGGACTAAAATATGACCCAAAAATGGTCCAAAATGGCTGAAAATGGTGGGAAATTGCCAAAAATTGTCCAAAAGTGACCCCAAATGCTCCAAAACCGCCCAAAATTTCCATTTTAAGCCCTCCAATTTCCGACCCAGCCCCAAAAATGCCCCCAAATCCCATTTTTGGCCTCAAAACGGCATTTTTCGGGGGGAAATGAGTCAGTTTGGGGTTAAAATGCTGGGTTTTGGTCAAAAAGTGCCATTTTGGGCCATGAAGTGTTGGTTTAGGTCGAAAATTCCCATTTTGGGGTCAAAAAGTTCCTTTTTTGGCCAAAAATTCTGATTTCGGCACCTAAAATCACCAAAATTGGGGCCAAAAGGGTCCAAAACGTCAATTTTGGGGTGAAAAATGTCCCAATTTGGGTCCAAAATGGCCAAAAATGGGTGAAAATGGGCCAAAAATTCCAAAATTGGTCCAAACGAGCCATTTTGGGGTCTGAAAGTCCCATTTTGCATCCAAAATGGCCAAAAATGGCTGAAAATTTCCCATTTTGGGCCAAAAAGTGCCAAAAATGGCCAAAAATGGGTGGAAATGGGCCAAAAATTCCAAAATTGGTCCAAACCAGCCATTTTGGGGTCCCATTTTGGGCCAAAAAGTGCCAAAAATGGCCAAAAATGGGTGGAAATGGGCCAAAAATTCCAAAATTGGTCCAAACCAGCCATTTTGGGGTCTGAAAGTCCTATTTTGGGTCCAAAATGACCAAAAATGGCAAAAAATGGCCCAAAATGGCTGAAAATTTCCCATTTTGGGGTTCAAAAAGCACCGTTTTGGGGACCAAAATATGGCCGAAAAATGGTCCAAAAGTGGCTGGAAATTCCCATTTCGGGTGCAAAACGGCCAAAAATGGCTGAAAAATTCCCATTTTGGGGTGCAAAAAGCGCCAGTTTGGGGACTAAAATATGACTGAGAAATGGTCCAAAAGTGACCAAAAGTGCTGCAAAAGTGGCCGAAAATTCCCATTTTGGGTGCAAAACGGCCAAAAATGGCAAAAAATGGTCGAAAATGGCTGAAAAAAATCCCATTTTGGGGCAAAACCTGCCATTTTGGGGTGTAAAATTCCCATTTTGGGGCACCAAAATATGACTGGAAAATGGTCCAAAAGTGGCTGGAAATTCCCATTTTGGGGTTCCAAAAAGCGCCATTTTGGGTTAAAAATGGCCAAAAATGGTCCAAAATGGTTCAAATTTTTGCCATTTTGGGTGCAAAAAGTGCCCGTTTGGGGACTAAAATATGACTGAGAAATGGTCCAAAAGTGACCAAAAATGCTCCAAAAGTGGCCCAAAATTCCCATTTTGGGGGCAAAACCTGCCATTTTGGGGTGTAAAAATTCCCATTTTGGGGACCAAAATACGACCGAGAAACGGTCCAAAACCGCCGAAAATCTTTGAAAAGTGACCCAAACCGCTCCAAAACCGCCCAAAACCTCCATTTCAAACCCTCCCAGCCCCAAAACCACCCCAAAACCCCGATTTTCCCTCCCAAAACCCCCATTTTTCCCCCCCCAAACCTCCTTTTTTCCCCGCGCCGCCGCCGTTTTGCACGCCAAGATGGCGGCCGCGCTAAGCCCCCGCCCCCTGGGGCTCTCCTCGCAGGCCTATTGGCTCCCGTCAGGCTCCGCCCCGGCGCCTCAGCCAATCGCGAGGCTCACCACACGCAGGAGTTCGCGCAGCGCCCCCTGGTGGTGCGGCGGGGGCAGCGGTTCCACGTGGGCGTGGCCCTGCCGCGCCCCCTGGCGGACGGAGACGCGCTGTGCTTCGAGCTCACGCTGGGTGCGGCCCCCGGTTTGGGGCGAAATCCGCGGGTTTTGGGGCTTTTTGGGGAAAAATTGGGGGTTTCGGGGGGTTTTTGCGGGGTTGAGGGGAGATTGGGGGGGGTTGGGGAAGAAAATTGGGGATTTTTGGGGGGGGAAATCGGGGATTTGGGGGAAAAATCGGGGATTTTGGGGTTTATTGGGGGGGTTTTGGGGGGAAAATTGGGGATTTGGGGGAAATTTGGGGATTTTGGAGATTTTGGGATTTTTGGGGTATAAATTGGGGATTTGGGGGGGGCGATTTGGGGATTTTTGGGGAAAAAATCGGGGATTTTGGGGGAAATTTGGGGAAATTTTGGGATTTTTTTGGGGGAAATTGGGGTATTTTGGGGAGAATTTGGGGGATTTTGGGGAAAATTTGAGATTTTGGGGGGAAATTTGGGGATTTTGGGGGAAGATTTGAGGATTTTTGGGGGAAATTTGGGGATTTGGGGGGGGAAATTTGGGGGATTTGGGGGAATTTTGGGGATTTTTGGGGAAAAATTGGGGTTTGGGGGAAATTCGGGGCATTTGGGGAAAAATTTGGGGATTTTTGGGGAAAAATTTGGGGATCTTGGAAAAAAACCTGCGGAGTTTTGGGGGGAAAATCGGGGATTTTGGGGGAAAAATTTGGGATTTTCGGGGAGGAATTTGGGGGGGTTTTGGGGGAATTTTGGGGTTTGGGGGGAAATTTGGGGATTTTGGAGATTTTGGGGAAAAATTGAGATTTTGGGGGGAAATTTGGGGATTTTGGGGGAAGATTTGAGGATTTTTTTGGGAAATTTTGGGGATTTTGGGGGGAAAAATTTGGAGGATTTGGGGGGAAAATGGGGATTTTGGGTGGAAATTTTGGGGAAATTCGGGGGAAATTTGGGGATTTTGGGGGGAATTCTGGGGTAAAATCGGGAATTCTGGGGTAAAATCGGAAATTTTGGGTTAAAATCGGGAATTTGGGGGTAAAATCGGGAATTTGGGGTCAAATCGGGAATTTTGGGGTAAAATCGGGGATTTGGGTTAAAATCGGGAATTTTGGGGTCAAATCGGGAATTTTGGGGTAAAATCGGGGATTTGGGGTAAAATTGGGAATTTTGGGGTAAAATCGGGAATTTTGGGGTAGAATCGGGGATTTGGGGTAAAATCGGGAATTTTGGGGTAGAATCGGGAATTTTGGGTAAAATCGGGAATTTTGGGGTAAAATCGGGAATTTGGGGTAAAATCGGGAATTTGGGGGTAAAATCGGGAATTCTGGGGTCAAATCGGGAATTTTGGGGTAAAATCGGGGATTTTGGGGTAAAATCGGGGATTTGGGTTAAAATCGGGAATTTTGGGGTCAAATCGGGAATTTTGGGTTAAAATCGGGAATTTGGGGGTAAAATCGGGAATTTTGGGGTAAAATCGGGAATTCTGGGGTCAAATCGGGAATTTTGGGGTCAAATCGGGAATTTTGGGGTAAAATCGGGGATTTGGGTTAAAATCGGGAATTTTGGGGTCAAATCGGGAATTTTGGGGTAAAATCGGGAATTTTGGGGTAAAATCGGGGATTTGGGGTAAAATCGGGGATTTGGGGTAAAATCGGGAAGTTTGGGGTAAAATCGGGAAGTTTGGGGTAAAATGGATGAATTTTGGGGTAAAATTGAGAATTTGGGGATAAATTTGGCCATTTTGGGGTAAAATTGGTGAATTCGGGGGTAAACCGGGGAATTCTGGGGTCAAATCGGTGAATTTTGGGGTCAGAGTGGTGAATTCTGGTGGGAAATTTGGCGCTCTTACGGGAATTTTGGGGTAAAATCGGGAATTTGGGGGTAAAATCGGGAATTTGGGGGTAAAATCGGGAATTCTGGGGTAAAAATGGGAATTTTGTGGTGAATTCGGGAATTCTGGGGTAAAATGGGGAATTTTGGGGTCAAATTGGTGAGTTTTGGTGGGAAACTTCGGGAATTTGTGGGAATTCCGGAGAAAATTGGGAATTTTGGGGGAAAATCGGGAATTTAGGGGTAAAATCGGGAATTTTGGGTTAAATTTGGAATTCTGGGGTCAAATCGGAATTTTGGGGTCAAATCGGGAATTTTGGGGTAGAATCGGGGATTTGGGGTAAAATCGGGGATTTGGGGTAAAATTGGGAATTTTGGGGTCAAATCGGGAATTTTGGGGTAAAATCGGGAATTTTGGGGTAAAATCGGGGATTTGGGGTAAAATCGGGGATTTGGGGGTAAAATCAGGGATTTGGGGTCAAATCGGGAATTTTGGGGTCAAATCGGGAATTTTGGGGTCAAATCGGGGATTTGGGGTAAAATCGGGAATTTTGGGGTAGAATCGGGGATTTGGGGTAAAATCGGGGATTTGGGGGGAAAATCGGGAATTCTGGGGTAAAAATGGGAATTTTGTGGTGAATTCGGGAATTCTGGGGTAAAATGGGGAATTTGGGGGTCAAATTGGTGAGTTTTGGTGGGAAACTTCGGGAATTTGTGGGAATTCCAGAGAAAATTTGGGAATTTTGGGGTAAAATCGGGAATTCTGGGGTAAAATCGGGAATTTTGGGTTAAAATTTGGGAATTCTGGGGTCAAATCGGGAATTCTGGGGTCAAATCGGGAATTTTGGGGTCAAATCGGGGATTTGGGGTAAAATCGGGAATTTTGGGGTCAAATCGGGGATTTGGGGTAAAATTGGCCATTTTGTGTTAAAATTGGTGAATTCAGGGGTAAACCGGGGAATTCTGGGGTCAAATCGTTGAATTTTGGGGGTCAGAGTGGTGAATTCTGGTGGGAAATTTGGCGCTCTTACGGGAATTTTGGGGTAAAATCGGGAATTTTGGGTTAAAATCGGGAATTTGGGGTAAAATGGGGAATTTTGCGGTAAAATTGGTGAATTTTGGGTTAAAATCGGGAATTTGGGGGTAAAATCGGGAATCCTGGGGTAAAAATGGGAATTTTGTGGTGAATTCGGGAATTCTGGGGTAAAATGGGGAATTTTGGGGTCAAATTGGTGAGTTTTGGTGGGAAACTTCGGGAATTTGTGGGAATTCCGGAGAAAATTTGGGAATTTTGGGGTAAAATCGGGAATTTGGGGGTAAAATCGGGAATTTTGGGTTAAAATTTGGGAATTCTGGGGTCAAATCGGGAATTCTGGGGTCAAATCGGGAATTTTGGGGTAGAATCGGGGATTTGGGGTAAAATCGGGAATTTTGGGGTAAAATCGGGAATTTTGGGGTAAAATCAGGGATTTGGGGTAAAATCGGGAATTTTGGGGTAGAATCGGGGATTTGGGGTAAACATTGGGAAGTTTGGGTTAAAATCGGGAATTTTGGGGTCAAATCGGGAATTCTGGGGTAAAATCGGGAATTTTGGGGTAAAATCGGGAATTTTGGGGTAAAATCAGGGATTTGCGGTAAAATCGGGAATTTTGGGGTCAAATCGGGGATTTGGGGTAAAATCGGGAATTTTGGGTTAAAATCGGGAATTTTGGGGTCAAATCGGGAATTTTGGGGTCAAATCGGGGATTTTGGGGTAAAATCGGGGATTTGGGGTAAAATCGGGAATTTTGGGTTAAAATCGGGAATTCTGGGGTCAAATCGGGAATTTTGGGGTCAAATCGGGAATTTTGGGGTCAAATCGGGATTTTGGGGTAAAATCGGGGATTTGGGGTAAAATCGGGAATTTTGGGGTAAAATCGGGGATTTGGGGTAAAATTGGGAAGTTTGGGTTAAAATCGGGAATTCTGGGGTCAAATCGGGGATTTTGGGGTCAAATCGGGGATTTTGGGGTCAAATCGGGGATTTGGGGTAAAATCGGGAATTTTGGGGTCAAATCGGGGATTTGGGCTAAAATTGGCCATTTTGCGTTAAAATTGGTGAATTCGGGGGTAAACCGGGGAATTCTGGGGTCAAATCGTTGAATTTTGGGGGTCAGAGTGGTGAATTCTGGTGGGAAATTTGGCGGTCTTACGGGAATTTTGGGGGTCAGATCCGGGAATTTCTGGGTTAAAGTCGGGAATCCCGCAGGCCCCACGCCGCAGGTGGCCAAGGGCACGCACGTCCTGCTGCCCCTGGGCGGCTCCTCGGCCACGGGCTGGGTGGCCCAGCTGGACGAGGGCGTGGCCGAGCCCGTGGGGGGCGGGGCCGAGCACGCGCTCTGGGCGTGGCTGCAGGCGCCGCCCACGGCCCCCGTGGGGCGCTACGCGCTCAGCGTCCGCACGCGCACCGAGGCCGGAGACTTCGCCGCGCCCTTCGAGGCCGCCAACGACGTCGTGGTGCTCTTCAACCCCTGGTGCCCCGGTGCGGGACTGGGCGGGAGTTTGGGGGGAAATTCTGGGATTTTGGGGCGATTCGGGGGGAAATGTGGGGGGAATTTTGGGGGATTTCGGGGGGGATTTGGGGGGAATTTGGGGGTTTGGGGGGGAAATTTGGGGGATTTGGGGGGGAAATTTAAGGGTTTTGGGGGGGAAATTGGGGGTTTGGGGGGGAATTTGGGGGTTTGGGGGGGGAATTTGGGGGTTTTGAGGGGGAATTTGGGGGTTTGGGGGGGAAATTTGGGGATTTTGAGGGGAATTTTGGGGATTTTGAGGTTCCTTGGGGAGAAATTTGGGGGATTTGGGGGGGAAATTTGGGGGTTTTGGGGGGGAATTTGGGGGTTTTGGGGGGGAAATTTGGGGATTTTGAGGAGAATTTTGGGGGTTTGGGGGGGATTTGGGGGGAATTTGGGGGTTTGGGGGGGAAATTTGGGGGATTTGGGGGGAATTTTGGGGGTTTTGGGGGGGAATTTGGGGTTTGGGGGGAAATTTGGGGGATTTGGGGGGAATTCGGGGATTTTTGGGAGAATTTGGAGGGGAATTTGGGGATTTGGGGAGAATTTGGGGATTTGGGGGGGAAATTTGGGGATTTTGGGGGGAAATTTGGGGGTTTGGGGGGAATTTTGGGGATTTTGGGGTTCCTTGGGGAGAAATTTGGGAATTTTGGGGGGAGTTTTGGGGGATTTTGAGGGGGAATTTGGGGGTTTTGGGGGGATTTCTGGGGGGTTTGGGGGGAATTTTGGGGATTTTTGGGGGGATTTGGGGGATTTGGAGGGAAATTTGGGGGATTTGGGGGGAATTTGGGGGGAATTTGGGGGTTTGGGGGAGAAATTTGGGGGATTTGGGGGGAATTTGGGGGTTTGGGGGGGAAATTTGGGGATTTTGAGGGGAATTTTGGGGATTTTGGGGGGGAATTTGAGGGGTTTGGGGGGAATTTTGGGGATTTTGAGGTTCCTTGGGGAGAAATTTGGGAATTTTGGGGGGAAATTTGGGGATTTTGGGGGGAGTTTGGGGATTTTGGGGGAAATTTGGGGCTTTTGGGGGGAATTTTGGGGATTTAGGGGTTCCTTGGGGAGAAATTTGGGAATTTTGGGAGGAGTTTTGGGGGATTTTGAGGGGGAATTTGGGGGTTTTGGGGGGGATTTCTGGGGGTTTTGGGGGGAATTTTGGGGATTTTTGGGGGGATTTGGGGATTTGGAGGGAAATTTGGGGGATTTGGGGGGAATTTGGGGGGAATTTGGGGGATTTGGGGGGAATTTGGGCGGAATTTGGGGGTTTGGGGGGGAAATTTGGGGATTTTGAGGGGAATTTTGGGGATTTTGGGGGGGAATTTGAGGGGTTTGGGGGGAATTTTGGGGATTTTGAGGTTCCTTGGGGAGAAATTCGGGAATTTTGGGGGGAGTTTTGGGGGATTTTGAGGGGGAATTTTGGGGATTTTTGGGGGGATTTGGGGGATTGGAGGGAAATTTGGGGGATTTGGGGGGAATTTGGGGGATTTCGGGGGGATTTGGGGGGAATTTGGGGGGTTTTGGGGGGGAAATTTGGGGTTTGGGGGGGAAATTTGGGGGATTTGCGGGGAATTCGGGGATTTTTGGGAGAATTTGGAGGGGAATTTGGGGGATTTGGGGGGAATTTGGGGATTTGGGGGGGAAATTTGGGGATTTTGGGCGGAATTTGAGGGGTTTGGGGGGAATTTGAGGATTTTGAGGTTCCTTGGGGAGAAATTTGGGAATTTATGGGGGGAGTTTTGGGGGATTTTGAGGGGGTATTTGGGGGTTTTGGGGGGGATTTCTGGGGTTTTGGGGGGAATTTTGGGGATTTTTGGGGGGATTTGGGGGATTTGGAGGGAAATTTGGGGGATTTGGGGGAATTTGGGGGATTTCGGGGGGATTTGGTGGGAATTTGGGGGTTTGGGGGGGAAATTTGGGGATTTTGAGGGGAATTTTGGGGATTTTGAGGTTCCTTGGGGAGAAATTTGGGAATTTTGGGGGAAATTTGGGGATTTTGGGGGGAGTTAAGGATTTTGGGGGAAAATTTGGGGATTTGGGGGGGAATTTTGGGGATTTTGGGGTTCCTTGGGGAGAAATTTGGGAATTTTGGGGGGAAATTTGGGAATTTTGGGGGGAGTTTTGGGGGATTTTGAGGGGGGAATTTGGGGGTTTTGGGGGGGATTTCTGGGGTTTTTGGGGGAATTTTGGGGATTTTTGGGGGGATTTGGGGGATTTGGAGGGGGAATTTGGGGGATTTGGGGGGAATTTGGGGGGAATTTGGGGTTTGGGGGAGAAATTTGGGGGATTTGGGGGGAATTTGGGGTTTGGGGGGGAAATTTGGGGGATTTGGGGGGAAATTTGGGAGGTTTGAGGGGAAATTTGGGGGTTTTGGGGGAATTTGGGGGATTTGGGGGGGAAATTTGGGGATTTTTGGGGGGAATTTGAGGGGTTTGGGGGGAATTTGGGGATTTTGGGGTTCCTTGGGGAGAAATTTGGGAATTTTGGGGGGAAATTTGGGGATTTGGGGGGGAATTTTGGGGATTTTGGGGTTCCTTGGGGAGAAATTTGGGAATTTTGGGGGAAATTTGGGAATTTTGGGGGGAGTTTTGGGGGATTTTGAGGGGGAATTTGGGGTTTTGGGGGGATTTCTGGGGGTTTTGGGGGGAAATTTGGGGATTTTTGGGGAATTTGGGGATTTGGAGGGAAATTTGGGGGGATTTGGGGGAATTTGGGGAATTTGGGGGTTTGGGGGAGACAATTTGGGGGATTTGGGGGGAATTTGGGGGTTTGGGGGGAATTTGGGGGATTTGGGGGGAATTTGGGGGTTTGGGGGGGAAATTTGGGGATTTTGAGGGGAATTTTGGGGATTTTGGGGGGAATTTGAGGGGTTTGGGGGGAATTTTGGGGATTTTGGGGTTCCTTGGGGAGAAATTTGGGAATTTTGGGGGGAGTTTGGGGGATTTTGAGGGGAATTTGGGGGTTTTGGGGGGAATTTTGGGATTTTTGGGGGGATTTGGGGGAATTTGGAGGGAAATTTGGGGGAATTTGGGGGATTTGGGGGGACATTTGGGGGTTGGGGGGGGAAATTTGGGGGTTTTGGAGGCGAATTTGGGGATTTTTGGGGGAATTTGGGAGTTTTGAGGGAAAACCTTGAAGATTTTGGGAGAGAATTTGGGGATTTTGGGGGGAAATTTGGGGGTTTGGGGGGGAATTTTTGGGGATTTTGGGTTCCTTGGGGAGAAATTTGGGAATTTTGGGGGGAAATTTGGGGATTTTGGGGGGAGTTTGGGGATTTTGGGGGAAAATTTGGGGATTTGGGGGGGAATTTTGGGGATTTTGGGGTTCCTTGGGGAGAAATTTGGGAATTTTGGGGGGAGTTTTGGGGGATTTTGAGGGGGAATTTGGGGGGTTTGGGGGGGATTTCTGGGGGTTTTGGGGGGAATTTTGGGGATTTTTGGGGGGATTTGGGGGATTTGGAGGGAAATTTGGGGGATTTCGGGGGAATTTGGGGGGAATTTGGGGGGAATTTGGGGAGAAATTTGGGGGATTTGGGGGGGAAATTTGGGGGTTTTGGAGGGGAATTTGGGGATTTTGAGGGGAATTTTGGGGATTTTGGGGGGGAATTTGGGGGTTTGGGGGGGAAATTTGGGGGATTTGGGGGGAATTCGGGGATTTTTAGGAGAATTTGGAGGGGAATTTGGGGGATTTGGGGGAATTTGGGGGATTTGGGGGGAATTTGGGGATTTGGGGGGAAATTTGGGGATTTTGGGGGGGAATTTGAGGGGTTTGGGGGGAATTTGAGGATTTTGAGGTTCCTTGGGGAGAAATTTGGGAATTTTGGGGGGAAATTTGGGGATTTTGGGGTTCCTTGGGGAGAAATTTGGAATTTTGGGGGAGTTTTGGGGATTTTGAGGGGGAATTTGGGGGTTTTGGGGGGATTTCTGGGGGTTTTGGGGGGAAATTTGGGGATTTTTGGGGGATTTGGGGGATTTGGAGGGAAATTTGGGGGGAATTTGGGGGATTTGGGGGATTTGGGGGAATTTGGGATTTGGGGGGGAAATTTGGAGGGAAATTTGGGGGAATTTGGAGGGAAATTTGGGGATTTGGGGGGGAAATTTGGGGATTTTGGGCGGAACTTGGGGATTTGGGGGGAATTTGGGGGAGATTTGGGGGGATTTTGGGGTTCCTTGGGGGGAAATTTGGAGGTTTTGGGGGGAATTGGGAGTTTTGAGGGAAAACTTGAAGATTTTGGGAGAAAATTTGGGGATTTTGGTGGGGAATTTGGGATTTGGGGGGAAAATTTGGGGCTTTTGGGGAGAATTTGGGAGTTTGGGGGAAATTTGGGGGTTTTGGGGGAATTTGGGGGTTTTGGGGGGAATTTGGGGGTTTTGCGGAGAATTTGGGAGTTTGGGGGAAATTTGGGGGTTTTGGGGGAAAATTTGGGGCTTTTGGGGGGGAATTTGGGGGTTTGGGGGGAATTTGGGGATTTTAGGGGAAATTCTGGGATTTTGAGGGGAAATTTGAAGATTTTGAGGAAATTTTCGGGATTTTGGGGGGGAATTTGGGAATTTGGGGGGAATTTGGGGATTTTGGGGTTCCTTGGGGAGAAATTTGGGGATTTTCGGGGGAGTTTTGGGGGTTTGGGGGGAATTTGGGGATTTTGAGTGGAAATTTGAAGATTTGGGGGAAATTTTCGGGATTTTGGGAGGGAATTTGGGGCTTTTGGGGAGAATTTGGGAGTTTTGAGGGAAAACGTGAAGATTTTGGGAGAGAATTTGGGGATTTTGGGGGGGAATTTGGGGCTTTTGGGGGGAATTTTGGGGATTTTGGGGTTCCTTGGGGAGAAATGTGGGAATTTTGGGGGGAAATTGGGGGTTTTGGGGGGAATTTTGGGGTTTTGGGGGGGATTTGGGGGGAAATTTGGGGGGTTTGGGGGTAATTTGGAGGTTTTAGGGGAAATTCTGGGATTTTGAGGGGAAATTTGAAGATTTTGAGGAAATTTTTGAGATTTGGGGGGAATTTGGGGATTTTGGGGTTCCTTGTGGAGAAATTTGGGAATTTTGGGGGGAGTTTTGGGGTTTTGGGGGGAAATTTGGGGATTTGGGGGAAATTTTGGGGTTTAGAGGGGAAATTTGAAGATTTGGGGGAAATTTTGGGATTTTGGGAGGGAATTTGGGGCTTTTGGGGAAAATTTGGGGCCTTTGGGGGGAAATTTGGGGATTTTGGGGTTCCTTGGGGGGAAATTTGGGGATTTGGGGCGATTTGGGGGGAAATTTGGGGATTTTGAGGGGAATTTTGGGGATTTTGGGGGGGAATTTGAGGGGTTTGGGGGGAATTTTGGGATTTTGAGGTTCCTTGGGGAGAAATTTGGGAATTTTGGGGGGAATTTTGGGGATTTTGGGGTTCCTTGGGGAGAAATTTGGGAATTTTGGGGGAGTTTTGGGGATTTTGAGGGGGAATTTGGGGTTTTGGGGGGGATTTCTGGGGGTTTTGGGAGGAATTTTGGGATTTTTGGGGGGATTTGGGGGGATTTGGAGGGAAATTTGGGGGGATTTGGGGATTTGGGGGATTTGGGGGGAATTTGGGGATTTGGGGGGGAAATTTGGAGGGAAATTTGGGGGAATTTGGAGGGAAATTTGGGGATTTGGGGGGAAATTTGGGGATTTTGGGCGGAACTTGGGGATTTGGGGGAATTTGGGGGATTTGGGGGGATTTTGGGGTTCCTTGGGGGAAATTTGGAGGTTTTGGGGGGAATTTGGGAGTTTTGAGGGAAAACTTGAAGATTTTGGGAGAGAATTTGGGGATTTTGGTGGGGAATTTGGGATTTGGGGGGAAAATTTGGGGCTTTTGGGAGAATTTGGGAGTTTGGGGGAAATTTGGGGGTTTGGGGGGAAAATTTGGGGCTTTTGGGGGGGAATTTGGGGGTTTGGGGGGAATTTGGGGATTTTAGGGGAAATTCTGGGATTTTGAGGGGAAATTTGAAGATTTTGAGGAAATTTTCGGGATTTTGGGGGGGAATTTGGGAATTTGGGGGAATTTGGGGATTTTGGGGTTCCTTGGGGAGAAATTTGGGGATTTTCGGGGAGTTTGGGGGTTTGGGGGGAAATTTGGGGATTTTGAGTGGAAATTTGAAGATTTGGGGGAAATTTTCGGGATTTTGGGAGGGAATTTGGGGCTTTTGGGGAGAATTTGGGAGTTTTGAGGGAAAACGTGAAGATTTTGGGAGAGAATTTGGGGATTTTGGGGGGGAATTTGGGGCTTTTGGGGGGAATTTTGGGGATTTTGGGGTTCCTTGGGGAGAAATGTGGGAATTTTGGGGGGAAATTTGGGGGTTTTGGGGGGAATTTTGGGGTTTTGGGGGGGATTTGGGGGTAAATTTGGGGGGTTTGGGGGTAATTTGGAGGTTTTAGGGGAAATTCTGGGATTTTGAGGGGAAATTTGAAGATTTTGAGGAAATTTTTGAGATTTGGGGGGAATTTGGGGATTTTGGGGTTCCTTGTGGAGAAATTTGGGAATTTTGGGGGGAGTTTTGGGGTTTTGGGGGGAAATTTGGGGATTTGGGGGGAAATTTTGGGGTTTTGAGGGGAAATTTGAAGATTTGGGGGAAATTTTTGGGATTTTGGGAGGGAATTTGGGGATTTTCGGGGGAATTTGGAGCCTTTGGGGGGAAATTTGGGGATTTTGGGGTTCCTTGGGGGGAAATTTGGGGATTTTGGGGAGAATTTGGGGGTTTTGGGGGGAATTTGGGGGTTGTGGGGGAAATCTGGGGATTTGGGGGGGAAATTTGGGGATTTTGGGGTTCCTTGGGGAGGAATTTGGGAGTTTGGGGGATTTTGAGGGGAAATTTGGGGATTTTGGGGGGAATTTTGGGGGTTGGGGGCTCCTTCTGGAGAAATTTGGGAATTTTAGGGGAAATTTTGGAGATTTTGGGGGGAAATTTGGGGGAAAATTTGGGGTTTTGAGTGGAAATTTGAAGATTTTGGGGGGAAATTTTTGCGATTTTGGGGGGAATTGGGGGATTTGGGGGGAATTTAGGGGTTTTGGGGGAGAATTTGGGGGAAATTTGGGGGTTTTGGGGGGAATTTGGGGATTTGGGGGGTATTTAGGGGTTTTTGGGGGGAAATTTGGGGGGGGGTTGGGAGAATTTGGGGGTTTTGGGGGGAAAATTTTGAATTTTGGGGTTCCTTGTGGGGAAATTGGGGATTTGGGGGGTAATTGGCGGATTTTGGGGCTCTTTGAGGGGTAATTTGGGGATTTTAGGGGGAAAATTTGGGGGGTTTGGGGAAGAATTTGGGGGAAATTTGGGGCTCCTTGGGGGGAAATTTCAGGATTTTGGGGCTCCTTGCAGGGAAATTTGGGGGTTTGGAGGGCATTTGGGGGGAAATTTGGGGTGTTTGGGGGGAAATTTGAAGATTTTGGGGGAATTTTGGGGATTTTGGGAGGGAATTTGGGGATTTTGGGGGGAATTTGGGGGTTTGGAGGGGAATTCGGGGGAAATTTGGGGATTTGGGGGCTCCTTGCAGGGAAATTTGGGGGTTTTGGGGGGAAATCTGGGGGTTGGGGTGAAAATTTGGGGAATTTTGGGAGGGAATTTGGGGATTTTGGGGCTCCTTGAAGGGAAGTTTGGGGGTTTTGAGGGGAAATCGGAAGATTTGGGGGGAATTTTCGGGATTTGGGGAGGGAATTTGGGGCTTTTGGGGAGAATTTGGGGGTTTTGGGGGGAAATTTGGGGATTTGGGGGGAAATTTGGGGGTTTTGGGGAGAATTTGGGGGTTTTGGGGGGAAATTTGGGGGTTTTGGGGAGAATTTGGGGGTTTTGGGGGGGAATTCTGGCATTTTGGGGAGAATTTGGGGGTTTTGAGGGGAAGTTTGGGGCTTTTGGGGGATAAATTGTGAATTTTGGGGTTCCTCGCAGGGAAATTTGGGGATGTGGGGGGAAATTTGGGGATTTTGGGGAGAATTTGGGGGTTTGGGGGAAAAAATGGTGATTTTGGGGGTTCTTTGAGGGGACATTTGGGAATTCTAGGGGAAATTTGGGGGTTGGGGGGGAAATTTGGAGGTTTTGGGGCTCCTTGAGGGGAAATTTGAGGATTTGGGGGAAAATTTGGGGGATTCGGGGGGAATTTGGGGGATTTTGGGGCTCCTTGGGGAGAAATTTGGGAATTTTAAGGGAAATTTGGGGGTTTTGGGGGGGAAATTTGAAGATTTTGGGGAGAATTTGGGGATTTTGAGGGGGAATTTGGGGGAAAATTTGGGGGGTTTGGGGAGAATTTGGAGGTTTTGAGGGGAAATGTGAAGATTTGGGGGGAAATTTGGGGATTTTGGGGTGAAACTCGCGAATTTTGGGGTGGAAAGTCGGGATTTTTTGGGACGTGGGAATTTTGGGGTGAAAGCCGGGAATTCTGGGAAATGAGGGAATTTTGGGGTGGAATTCGGGAATTTTCGGGTGGAAAGGTGCGAATTTTTTTGGAAATGAGGGAATTTTGGGGTGAAAATCGGGAATTTTGGGGTGGAAAGTCGGGATTTTTTGGGAATTGAGGGAATTTTGGGGTGGAAAGGAGCAGATTTTTTTGGGAAATGTGGGAATTTTGGGCTAAAACTTGGGAAATTTGGGGTGAAAGTCGGGAATTTTGGGGTGGAAAGGTGCGAATTTTTTGGGACGTGGGAAATTTGGGGTGAAAAGTTGGGAATTTTGGGGTGAAAAATCAGGATTTTTTGGGGAAAAGTGGGAATTTTGGGGTGGAAAGTCGGGAATTTTGGGAAATGTGGGAATTTTGGGGTGAAAGTCGGGAATTTTGGGAAACTGAGGAATTTTGGGGTGAAAGTTGGGAATTTTGGGAAATGAGGGAATTTGGGGGTGGAAAGGTGCGAATTTTTTGGAAATGTGGGAATTTTGGGGTAAAACTCGGGCATTTTGTGGGAAATGTGGGAATTTTGGGGTGGAGGTCGGGAATTTTGGGGTGAAAGTCGGGATTTTTTGGGGCGAAACTCGGGAATTCTGGGAAATGTGGGAATTTTGGGGTGAAACTCGGGAATTTTGGGTTGAAAGTCGGGAATTTTGGGGTGGAAAGTCGGGATTTTTTGGGAATTGAGGGAATTTTGGGGTGAAAGTCGGGAATTTTTGGGGCGAAACTTGGGAATTCTGGGAAATGAGGGAATTTTGGGGTGAAAGTCGGGATTTTTTGGGAATTGAGGGAATTTTGGGATGAAAGTCGAGAATTTTGGGGTGAAACTCACGAATTTGGGGTGAAAGTCAGGAATTTTGGCAAACCCACGAATTTGGGGGTGAAAGTTGGGAATTTGGGGAAATTCGGGAATTTGGGGGTGGAAAGGTGCGAATTTTTTTGGAAATGTGGGAATTTTGGGGTAAAACTCGGGCATTTTGTGGGAAATGTGGGAATTTTGGGGTGGAATTCGGGAATTTTGGGATGAAAGTCGGGAATTTTGGGGTGGAAGTCGGGATTTTTTGGGGCGACACTCGGGAATTCTGGGAAATGTGGGAATTTTGGGGTGAAACACGGGAATTTTGGGGTGGAAAGTCGGGATTTTTTGGGGAAATGTGGGAATTTTGGGGTGGAAAATCGGGATTTTTTGGGAAATGAGGGGATTTTGGGGTGGAAAGTCGGGAATTTTGGAGAAAGTCGGGAATTTTGGGGTGAAAGTCGGGAATTTTGGAGAAAGTCGGGAATTTTGGAGAAAGTCGGGAATTTTGGGGTGAAAGTCGGGAATTTTGGGGTGAAAGTCAGGGATTTTTTGGGAAATGAGGGGATTTTGGGGTGGAAAGTCGGGAATTTTGGAGAAAGTCGGGAATTTTGGGGTGGAATTCGGGAATTTTGGAGAAAGTCGGGAATTTTGGAGAAAGTCGGGAATTTTGGAGAAAGTCGGGAATTTTGGGGTGAAAGTCGGGAATTTTGGGGTGGAAAGTTGGGATTTTTTGGGGAAATGTGGGAATTTTGGGGTGAAAGCCGGGAATTTTGGGGTGGAAAGGAGCAGATTTTTTGGGGAAATGTGGGAATTTTGGGGTGAAACTTGGGAAATTTGGGGTGAAAGTCGGGAATTTTGGGGTGGAAAGGTGCGAATTTTTGGGGAAATGTGGGAATTTTGGGGTGAAAAGTTGGGAATTTTGGGGTGGAAAATCAGGATTTTTTGGGACGTGGGAATTTTGGGGTGGAAAGTCGGGATTTTTTGGGACGTGGGAATTTTGGGGTGGAAAGTCGGGATTTTTTGGGAAATGTGGGAATTTTGGGGTGAAAAGCCGGGAATTTTGGGGTGGAAAGTCAGGATTTTTTTGGGGTGAAAGTCGGGAATTTTGGGGTGAAAGTCGGGAATTTTGGGGTGGAAAGTCGGGATTTTTTGGGAATGTGGGAATTTTGGGGTGGAATTCGGGAATTTAGGGGTGGAAAGTTGGGATTTTTTGGGGAAATGTGGGAATTTTGGGTTGAAAGTCGGGAATTTTGGAGAAAGTCGGGAATTTTGGGGTGAAAGTCGGGAATTTTGGAGAAAGTCGGGAATTTTGGGGTGAAAGTCGGGAATTTTGGGGTGGAAAGTTGGGATTTTTTGGGGAAATGTGGGAATTTTGGGTTGAAAGTCGGGAATTTTGGGGTGAAAGTCAGGAATTTTGGGAAACTGAGGAATTTTGGGGTGAAAGTTGGGAATTTGGGGAAATTCGGGAATTTGGGGGTGGAAAGGTGCGAATTTTTTTGGAAATGTGGGAATTTTGGGGTAAAACTCGGGCATTTTGTGGGAAATGTGGGAATTTTGGGGTGGAATTCGGGAATTTTGGGATGAAAGTCGGGAATTTTGGGGTGGAAAGTCGGGAATTTTGGGGTAGAAAGTAGGGATTTTTTGGGAAATGTGGGAATTTTGGGGTGAAAGTCGGAATTCTGGGGGAAATGTGGGAATTTAGGGGTGAAAGTCGGGAATTTTTGGGGCAAAACTCGGGAATTCTGGGAAATGAGGGAATTTTGGGGTGAAACTCGGGAATTTTGGGATGAAAGTCGAGAATTTTGGGGTGAAACTCACGAATTTGGGGTGAAAGTCAGGAATTTTGGGAAACTGAGGAATTTGGGGGTGAAAGTCGGGAATTTGGGGAAATTCGGGAATTTGGGGGTGGAAAGGTGCGAATTTTTTTGGAAATGTGGGAATTTTGGGGTAAAACTCGGGCATTTTGTGGGAAATGTGGGAATTTTGGGGTGAAAGTCGGGATTTTTTGGGGCGAAACTCGGGAATTCTGGGAAATGTGGGAATTTTGGGGTGAAACACGGGAATTTTGGGGTGGAAAGTCGGGATTTTTTGGGAAATGTGGGAATTTTGGGGTGAAAGTCGGGAATTTTGGGAAACTGAGGAATTTTGGGGTGAAAGTTGGGAATTTTGGGAAATTCGGGAATTTGGGGGTGGAAAGGTGCGAATTTTTTTGGAAATGTGGGAATTTTGGGGTAAAACTCGGGCATTTTGTGGGAAATGCGGGAATTTTGGGGTGAAAGTCGGGATTTTTTGGGAAATGAGGGAATTTTGGGGTGAAAGTCGGGAATTTTTGGGGTGAAAGTCGGGATTTTTTTGGAAATGAGGGAATTTTGGGGTGGAAAGGTGCGAATTTTTTGGGACGTGGGAATTTTGGGGTGAAAGTCGGGAATTTTTGGGGTGGAAAGTCGGGAATTTTGGGAAATTCGGGAATTTGGGGGTGGAAAGGTGCGAATTTTTTTGGAAATGTGGGAATTTTGGGGTAAAACTCGGGCATTTTGTGGGAAATGTGGAATTTTGGGGTGGAATTCGGGAATTTTGGGGTGAAAGTCGGGATTTTTTGGGGCGAAACTCGGGAATTCTGGGAAATGTGGGAATTTTGGGGTGAAACACGGGAATTTTGGGGTGGAAAGTCGGGATTTTTTGGGAATTGAGGGAATTTTGGGGTGGAAAGGAGCAGATTTTTTTGGGAAATGTGGGAATTTTGGGCTAAAACTTGGGAAATTTGGGGTGAAAGTCGGGAATTTTGGGGTGGAAAGGTGCGAATTTTTTTGGAAATGAGGGAATTTTGGGGTGAAAGCCGGGAATTTTGGGGTGAAAAATCAGGATTTTTTGGGACGTGGGAATTTTGGGGTGGAAAGTCGGGATATTTTGGGAAATGTGGGAATTTTGGGGTGAAAGTCGGGAATTTTGGGGTGAAAGTCAGGAATTTTGGGAAACTGAGGAATTTTGGGGTGAAAGCCGGGAATTTTGGGAAATTCGGGAATTTGGCGGTGGAAAGGTGCGAAATTTTTTGGAAATGTGGGAATTTTGGGGTAAAACTCGGGCATTTTGTGGGAAATGTGGGAATTTTGGGGTGGAGGTCGGGAATTTTGGGGTGAAAGTCGGGATTTTTTGGGGTGAAACTCGGGAATTCTGGGAAATGTGGGGATTTTGGGGTGAAAGTCGGGAATTTTGTGGGAAATGTGGGAATTTTGGGGTGGAAGTCGAAAATTTTGGGGTGGAAAGTCGGGATTTTTTGGGAAATGTGGGAATTTTGGGGTGAAAGCCGGGAATTTTTGGGGCGAAACTTGGGAATTCTGGGAAATGAGGGAATTTTGGGGTGAAAGTCGGGATTTTTTGGGAATTGAGGGAATTTTGAGGTGAAAGCCGGGAATTTTGGGAAATGAGGGAATTTGGGGGTGGAAAGGTGCGAATTTTTTTGGAAATGTGGGAATTTTGGGGTAAAACTCGGGCATTTTGTGGGAAATGTGGGAATTTTGGGGTGAAAGTCGGGATTTTTTGGGAAATGAGGGAATTTTGGGGTGAAAGTCGGGAATTTTTGGGGCGAAAGTCGGGAATTTTTGGGGCGAAACTCGGGAATTCTGGGAAGTGGGAATTTTGGGGTGAAACGCGGGAATTTTGGGGTGGAAAGTCGGGAATTTTGGGGTGAAAGTCAGGGATTTTTTGGGGAAATGTGGGAATTTTGGGGTGAAAGCCGGGAATTTTGGGGTGAAAGCCGGGAATTTTGGGAAATTCGGGAATTTGGGGGTGGAAAGGTGCGAATTTTTTTGGAAATGTAGGAATTTTGGGGTAAAACTCGGGCATTTTGTGGGAAATGTGGGAATTTTGGGGTGGAAGTCGAAAATTTTGGGGTAGAAAGTCGGGATTTTTTGGGAAATGTGGGAATTTTGGGGTGAAAGCCGGGAATTTTGGGGTGAAACTCGCGAATTTTGGGGTGGAAAGTCGGGATTTTTTGGGGAATTGAGGGAATTTTGGGGTGGAAACTCGGGAATTTTGGGTTGAAAGTCGAGAATTTTGGGGTGAAACTCGGGGATTTCGGGGCGCAGAGGACTCGGTTTACATGGAGCAGACGAGCGACCTCAGCGAGTACGTCCTCAACGAGAGCGGCCGCATCTTCTACGGCACCGAGGACCAGATCGCCGAGAGATCCTGGAACTACGGCCAGGTCGGAGCCCCCAAATCCCGGGAATCCGCCCCAAAACCATCCCGGGAAATCCCCTCCGGGCCCTGCCGGCAAAGGAGGGGATTTCACCTCGAATTTGGGGGGGGTTGGAGCCAAAATTGGGGGGTTTTGACCTAAAATTGAGGGGCTTGGAGGCGTTCGTCCAGCAGGGGGCGCTAAAGGGCGGGAATTTGGGATTTCGGGGAGTTTTGGGGGGGATCCCGAAAAAATTCCCATCAAAAAAGTCCCAAAATTGACCCCAAATTGGCTTAAAATGGGGATTTTTGACCCAAAATTGGAGAATTTTGACCCAAAATTGAAGGGATTTGGAGGGGTTCGTCCAGCAGGGGGCAGCAAAGAGCAGGGATTTGGGATTTCTGGGAATTTTGGGCTCATCCTGAAAAAATTTGTCAGAAAAGTCCCAAAATTGACCCCAAATTGACCCAAAATGGGAAATTTTACCCAAAACTGGGGGCTTTTGACCCAAAATTGGGGGGGGTTGACCCAAAAATGAAGGGTTTGGAGGGGTTTGGCCAGCAGGGGGCAGCAAAGAGTGGGAATTTGGGATTTCGGGGAGTTTTTGGGGGGATCCTGAAAAAATTCCCATCAAAAAAGCCCCAAAAAAGCCCCAAAATTGACCAAAAATGGGAAATTTTTCCTAAAATTGGGGGGTTTTGACCCAGAATTGAAGGGATTTGGAGGGGTTCATCCAGCAGGGGGCAGCAAAGGGCGGGAATTTGGGATTTCTGGGAATTTTGGGCTCATCCCCAAAAAAATTCCGGTTGGAAAAGTCCCAAAATTGACCCAAAATTGACCCCAAATTGGCCCAAAATAGGAAATTTTACGCAAAACTGGGGGATTTTGACCCAAAATCTTGCAGGTTTTGGGGTGTTCCGGGCGGAATTTTTCAGGAATTTTTTGGGAATTTTGGGATCACCGAGATTTTGGGAACCTCCTGAAAAATTTGGGATCCCGAAATTGCCCAAAACCCCCAAAAACAGCATCGGGAGGCGCCGTTTTGAGGCAATTCGGGGGAATTTTACCCGATTTTGGTCAAATTTTGGCCGTTTTTGGTCGGATTTTTTCGGGAATTCCGGGAATTTTGGGAATTCCGGAATCCCTGAAATTTTGGGAACCTCCCAAAGAATCCTGGGATCCCAAATGAGGTCGAAACCCCAAAGACTGGAGGTGGGAGGAGCCGTTTTGAGCCAATTTCGGGGGGATTTTAACCAAATTTTGGCCGTTTTCGCTCGGATTTTTTCGGGAATTCCGGGAATTTTGGGAATTTCGGGAATTCTGGGAATCCTGGCCGCTCCCCGCAGTTCGAGCCGGGCGTGCTGGAGGCCTCCCTGTTCATCCTGGACCGCCGGGGGATGCCCCACAGCGCCCGCGGCGACCCCGTCATGGTGGCGCGCGTCGTCTCGGCCATGGTGCGGATTTGGGGCCAATTCCGGCAGTTTTGGGCAAATTCCGGGGTTTTGGGGCGTCTGGGGAGGTTCTGGGGGAAATGCCGGGATTTGGGGTGAATTCCAAGGATTTTTGTTGGAATTCCTGGGATTTTGGGGGGATTTTGGGGGGGAATTCCTGGGATTCTGGGGGGGATTTGGGGAGGTTTTGGGGTAAAATCCCGGAATTTTGGGCTGAATTCCCCGGATTTGGGGGGATTTTGGGGTGGAATTCTTGGGATTTGGGGGGATTCGGGGCTGAATTCCTGGGATCGGGGAGGTTTCGGGCTGAATTCCTGGGATTTGGGGCAAATTCCGGGGATTTTGGGGCATCTGGGGAGGTTCTGGGGGGAAATCCTGGGATTTTGGGCTGAATTCCCGGGATTTTGGGGGAATTTTGGGGTGGAATTCCTGGGATTTGGGGAGGTTTTGGGGTAAAATCCCGGAATTTTGGGCTGAATTCCCGGGATTTGGGGCGAATTCCTGGGATTTTGGGGCATCTGGGGAGGTTCTGGGGGGAAATCCTGGGATTTTGGGCTGAATTCCCGGGATTTGGGGGATTTTGGGGTGGAATTCCTGGGATTGGGGGGGTTTTGGGCTGAATTCCTGGGATTTGGGGTGAATTCCGGGGATTTTTGTTGGAATTCTTGGGGATTTGGGGAATTTTGGGGCGAATTCCCAGGATTTGAGGGGATTTGGGATAAAATCTGGGGATTTCTGGAGGAATTCCCAGGGATTTTGAGGGATTTGGGGCTGAATTCCCGGGATTTTTGGGGGGGGGTTGGGGAGGTTTTGGGGTAAAATCCTGGAATTTTGGGCTGAATTCCCGGGATTTGGGGGATTTTGGGGTGGAATTCCTGGGATTTTGGGAGGATTTGGGGAGGTTTTGGGGTAAAATCCTGGAATTTGGGGCTGAATTCCCCGGATCTGGGGGGATTTGGGATAAAATCTCGGTATTTCGGGGAGAATTCCTGGGATTTGGGGGGATTTCAGGCGGAATTCCCCGGATTTGGGCTGAATTTCCAGGGATTTTGGGGACATTTTGGGCTGAATTCCCGGGATTTTGGGGGATTTGGGGCTGAATTCCCGGGATTTGGGGCGAATTCCCAGGATTTTGGGGCGTCTGGGAAGGTTCTGGAGGGAAATCCTGGGATTAGGGGTGAATTCCCGGGATTTGGGGAATTTTGGGGGGGAATTCCTGGAATTTTGGGCTGAATTCCTGAGATTTTGGGGGGATTTGGGGAGGTTTAGGGGGAAAATCCTGGGATTTGGGCTGAATTCCCAGGATTTTGGGCAAATTCCTGGGATTTTGGGGCGTCTGGAGAGGTTCTGGGGGGAAATCCTGGGATTTGGGGTGAATTCCCGGGATTTTTGTTGGAATTCTTGGGATTTTGGGGGATTTGGGGCTGAATTCCTGGGTTTTGGGGACATTTCGGGCTGAATTCCCAGGATTTTGGTACAGAATTCCCAGGATTTCCCCCCAGGGGCCGCCCTTCCCTCCAACACCAAAACCCCGCAAAATCTCCCCAAAATCCCCAAATCCTCCCCAAATCCCCTAAAACCCTCTCAAAATCCCCCAGAATCCCCCCAAAACCCCCAAAATCCTCCCAAAAACTCCCCAAAGTCCCCCCAAAACCCCCCAAATCCCCCCAAAAATGCCCCAAAATCTCCCCAAAATTCCCCCCAAATCTCCCCAAAATCCCCCCAAATCCCCAAAAATCTCCCGAATTCCACTCAAATTCAACCTAAAATCCCCCAAAATCCCCTCAAAATTTCCCGAATTTTTCCAAAATCCCCCCCCAAAATCCCCCCCCAAAATCCCCCCAAAATCCCCTCAAAATTTCCCGAATTTTTCCAAAATCCCCCCCCAAATCCCCCCAAATCCCCCCAAAGTTTCCCCAAAATCCCCAAAAATCTCCCGAATTCCACTCAAATTCAACCCAAAATCCCCCCAAATCCTCTCAAAATCCCCCCAAAATCCACTCAAATCCCCAAAAATCTCCCCAATTCCACTCAAATTCAACCCAAAATCCCCCCAAATTTTCCCAAATTTCCCCAAATCCCCCCAAATCCCCCAAATCCTCCGGAATTCCACTCAAATTCAACCCAAAATCCCCCCAAAACCCCCCAAACCCCCCCAAAATCCCCCCAAAACCCCCAGAAATCTCCCCAATTCCACTCAAATTCAACCCAAAACCCCCTCAAAATTTCCCGAATTTTTCCAAAATCCCCCAAATTCCCCCAAATCCCCCAAAATCCACTCAAGTCCTCCCGTATTCCACTCAAATTCAACCTAAAATCCTCCAAAATCCCCTCAAAATTTCCCGAATTTTTCCAAAATCCCCCCAAATCGCCCCAAATCCTCCGGAATTCCTCTCATATTCAACCCAAAATCCCGCCAAAATCCTCTCAAAATCCCCCCAAAATCCCCAAAAATCTCCCCAATTCCAGTCAAATTCAACCCCAAAATCCCCCAAAATCCCCCAAAACCCCCCCAAAATCCCCCCAAATCCCCAAATCCTCCCGAATTCCACTCAAATTCAACCCCAAATCCCCCCCAAATCCTCCCGAATTCCACTCAAAATCCCCCCCAAATCCCCCCAAAATCCCCCAAAATCCCGCCAATTCCAGTCAAATCCCCCCCCAAAATCCCCCCAAATCCCCTCAAACTTTCCCGAATTTTTCCAAAATCCCCCCAAATCCCCTCAAAATCCACTCAAACCCTCCCGAATTCCACTAAATTCAACCCAAAATCCCCCCAAATCCTCCCAAAATTTCCCAAATTTTCCCAAATCCCCCCAAATCCCTTCAAAAACCCCCGAAAAACCCCCAAAATGCCCCCAAAACTTCCCAAAGTTTTCCAAAATCCCCCAAAATCATCTCAAAATCCCCCATAATTCCCCAAAATCCCCCCAAATCCCCCCAAAATCCACTCAAGTCCTCCCGAATTCCACTCAAATTCAACCCAAAATCCCCCAAAATCCCCTCAAAATTTCCCAAATTTTTCCAAAATCCCCCCAAATCCCCCAAAATCCCCCCAAACCCTCCCGAATTCCACTCAAATTCAATCCAAAATCCCCCCAAATCCCTTCAAAAAACCCGAAAATCCCCCAAAATTTCCCCAAAATTTCCCAAAGTTTTCCAAAATCCCCCCAAATCCCCCAAAACCCCCCCAAAATCCCCCCCAAAATCCCCAAAAATCTCCCCAATTCCACTCAAATTCAACCCAAAACCCCCTCAAAATTTCCCGAATTTTTCCAAAATCCCCCCAAATCCCCCCAAATCCCCAAATCCTCCCGAATTCCACTCAAATTCAACCCCAAATCCCCCCCAAATCCTCCCGAATTCCACTCAAAATCCCCCCAGAATCCCCCCAAATCCCCAAAAATCTCCCCAATTCCACTCAAATTCAACCCAAAACCCCCTCAAAATTTCCCGAATTTTTCCAAAATCCCCCCCAAATCCCCCAAATTTTCCCCAAAATCCCCCAGGTGAACTCCCTGGACGACAGCGGGGTGCTGGTGGGCAACTGGACGGGCGAGTACGGGGCGGGCACGAACCCCTCGGCCTGGGCCGGCTCCGTGGGGATCCTGCGCAGCTTCCTCAGCTCCGGCGCGCCCGTGCGCTACGGGCAGTGCTGGGTGTTCGCCGGCGTCGTCACCACTGGTGGGCACTGGTTTGTACTGGGAGGGACTGGGAGGGGGTTTGGGGTCACTGGGAGCGGGTTTGGGGTCACTGGTTTGGACTGGTTTGCACTGGTTTGGGACGGGCGCGCCCGTGCGCTACGGGCAGTGCTGGGTGTTCGCCGGCGTCGTCACCACTGGTGGGCACTGGTTTGTACTGGGAGGGACTGGGAGGGGGTTTGGGGTCACTGGGAGCGGGTTTGGGGTCACTGGTTTGGACTGGTTTGCACTGGTTTGGGACGGGCGCGCCCGTGCGCTACGGGCAGTGCTGGGTGTTCGCCGGCGTCGTCACCACTGGTGGGCACTGGTTTGTACTGGGAGGGACTGGGAGGGGGTTTGGGGTCACTGGGAGCGGGTTTGGGGTCACTGGTTTGGACTGGTTTGCACTGGTTTGGGACGGGCGCGCCCGTGCGCTACGGGCAGTGCTGGGTGTTCGCCGGCGTCGTCACCACTGGTGGGCACTGGTTTGTACTGGGAGGGACTGGGAGGGGGTTTGGGGTCACTGGGAGCGGGTTTGGGGTCACTGGTTTGGACTGGTTTGCACTGGTTTGGGACGGGCGCGCCCGTGCGCTACGGGCAGTGCTGGGTGTTCGCCGGCGTCGTCAGCACTGGTGGGCACTGGTTTGTACTGGGAGGGACTGGGAGGGGAGAACTGGGGAAAGGACGGGGGAAAAACGGCGGAAAAACGGGGAAAAAACGGGGAAAAACGGGGGAGAAATGGAGGAGAAAGGGTTAAAAATGGGGGTTTGGGGGGTTGGGGAGGGACTGGGAGGGGCTGGGAGGGGACTGGGAGGGGACTGGGAGGGACTGGTTTGTACTGGGAGGGAGTGGGAGGGAAAAAATGGGGAAAAACAGGAAAAATCGGGTGAGAAATGAGTGAGAAATGGAGGAGAAAGGGTTAAAAATGGGGGACTGGGACAAACTGGGAGGGACTGGGAGGGACTGGGAGGGGATTGGGAGGGACTGGTTTGTACTGGTTTGGGACTGGTTTGCACTGGGAGAGCACCGGGAGTCACTGGTTTTGGACTGGTTTGCACTGGGAGGGACTGGGAGGGGGTTTAGAGTCACTGGTTTGGACTGGTTTGGGACTGGGAGTCACTGGTTTTGGACTGGTTTGCACTGGGAGGGACTGGGAGGGGGTTTGGGGTCACTGGGAGCGGGTTTGGGGTCACTGGTTTGGACTGGTTTGGGACTGGGAGTCACTGGTTTTGGACTGGTTTGCACTGGGAGGGACTGGGAGGGGGTTTAGAGTCACTGGTTTGGACTGGTTTGGGACTGGGAGTCACTGGTTTGGACTGGTTTGGGACTGGGAGTCACTGGTTTTGGACTGGTTTGCACTGGGAGGGACTGGGAGGGGGTTTGGGGTCACTGGGAGCGGGTTTGGGGTCACTGGTTTGGACTGGTTTGCACTGGTTTGGGACGGGCGCGCCCGTGCGCTACGGGCAGTGCTGGGTGTTCGCCGGCGTCGTCAGCACTGGTGGGCACTGGTTTGTACTGGGAGGGACTGGGAGGGGAGAACTGGGGAAAGGACGGGGGAAAAACGGGGAAAAAACGGGGAAAAAACGGGGAAAAAACGGGGAAAAAACGAGGAAAAACGGGGGAGAAATGGAGGAGAAAGGGTTAAAAATGGGGGTTTGGGGGGTTGGGGAGGGACTGGGAGGGGACTGGGAGGGGACTGGGAGGGACTGGGAGGGACTGGTTTGTACTGGGAGGGAGTGGGAGGGAAAAAATGGGGAAAACCAGGAAAAATCGGGTGAGAAATGAGTGAGAAATGGAGGAGAAAGGGTTAAAAATGGGGGACTGGGACAAACTGGGAGGGACTGGGAGGGACTGGGAGGGGATTGGGAGGGACTGGTTTGTACTGGTTTGGGACTGGTTTGCACTGGGAGAGCACCGGGAGTCACTGGTTTTGGACTGGTTTGCACTGGGAGGGACTGGGAGGGGGTTTAGAGTCACTGGTTTGGACTGGTTTGGGACTGGTTTGGACTGGTTTGGGACTGGTTTGGGACTGGTTTGATACTGGTTTGCACTGGGAGAGCACCGGGAGTCACTGGTTTGGACTGGTTTGCACTGGTTTGTACTGGTTTGGGACTGGTTTGGGACTGGTTTGATACTGGTTTGTACTGGGAGAGCACTGGGAGTCACTGGTTTTGGACTGGTTTGCACTGGGAGGGACTGGGAGGGGGTTTAGAGTCACTGGTTTGGACTGGTTTGCACTGGTTTGGGACTGGTTTGGGACCGGTTTGCACTGGTTTGGGACTGGTTTGGGACTGGTTTGATACTGGTTTGTACTGGGAGAGCACCGGGAGTCACTGGTTTTGGACTGGTTTGCACTGGTTTGCACTGGTTTGGGACTGGTTTGCACTGGTTTGGGACTGGTTTGGACTGGTTTGATACTGGTTTGTACTGGGAGAGCACTGGGAGTCACTGGTTTTGGACTGGTTTGCACTGGGAGGGACTGGGAGGGGGTTTGGGGTCACTGGTTTGGACTGGTTTGGGACTGGGAGTCACTGGTTTTGGACTGGTTTGCACTGGGAGGGACTGGGAGGGGGTTTAGAGTCACTGGTTTGCACTGGTTTGGGACTGGTTTGGGACTGGTTTGATACTGGTTTGCACTGGGAGAGCACCGGGAGTCACTGGTTTGGACTGGTTTGCACTGGTTTGTACTGGTTTGGGACTGGTTTGGGACTGGTTTGATACTGGTTTGCACTGGGAGAGCACCGGGAGTCACTGGTTTTGGACTGGTTTGCACTGGGAGGGACTGGGAGGGGGTTTAGAGTCACTGGTTTGGACTGGTTTGGGACTGGTTTGCACTGGTTTGGGACTGGTTTGGACTGGTTTGATACTGGTTTGCACTGGGAGAGCACCGGGAGTCACTGGTTTTGGACTGGTTTGCACTGGGAGGGACTGGGAGGGGGTTTAGAGTCACTGGTTTGGACTGGTTTGGACTGGTTTGGGACTGGTTTGGGACTGGTTTGATACTGGTTTGCACTGGGAGAGCACCGGGAGTCACTGGTTTGGACTGGTTTGCACTGGGAGGGACTGGGAGGGGGTTTGGGGTCAGTGGGAGCGGGTTTGGGGTCACTGGTTTGGACTGGTTTGCACTGGTTTGGGACGGGCGCGCCCGTGCGCTACGGGCAGTGCTGGGTGTTCGCCGGCGTCGTCAGCACTGGTGGGCACTGGTTTGTACTGGGAGGGACTGGGAGGGGAGAACTGGGGAAAGGACGGGGGAAAAACGGCGAAAAAACGGGGGAAAAACGGGGGAAAAACGGGGGAGAAATGGAGGAGAAAGGGTTAAAAATGGGGGTTTGGGGGGTTGGGGAGGGACTGGGAGGGACTGGGAGGGGCTGGGAGGGGCTGGGAGGGGACTGGGAGGGACTGGTTTGTACTGGGAGGGAGTGGGAGGGAAAAAATGGGGAAAACCAGGAAAAATCGGGTGAGAAATGAGTGAGAAATGGAGGAGAAAGGGTTAAAAATGGGGGACTGGGACAAACTGGGAGGGACTGGGAGGGACTGGGAGGGGATTGGGAGGGACTGGTTTGTACTGGTTTGGGACTGGGAGGGGGTTTAGAGTCACTGGTTTGGACTGGTTTGGGACTGGTTTGGGACTGGTTTGATACTGGTTTGCACTGGGAGAGCACCGGGAGTCACTGGTTTGGACTGGTTTGCGCTGGTTTGTACTGGTTTGGGACTGGTTTGGGACTGGTTTGATACTGGTTTGTACTGGGAGAGCACCGGGAGTCACTGGTTTTGGACTGGTTTGCACTGGGAGGGACTGGGAGGGGGTTTAGAGTCACTGGTTTGGACTGGTTTGGACTGGTTTGGACTGGTTTGGGACTGGTTTGGGACTGGTTTGATACTGGTTTGCACTGGGAGAGCACCGGGAGTCACTGGTTTTGGACTGGTTTGCACTGGTTTGTACTGGTTTGGGACTGGTTTGGGACTGGTTTGATACTGGTTTGTACTGGGAGAGCACTGGGAGTCACTGGTTTTGGACTGGTTTGCACTGGGAGGGACTGGGAGGGGGTTTAGAGTCACTGGTTTGGACTGGTTTGGACTGGTTTGGGACTGGTTTGGGACTGGTTTGATACTGGTTTGCACTGGGAGAGCACCGGGAGTCACTGGTTTTGGACTGGTTTGCACTGGGAGGGACTGGGAGGGGGTTTGGGGTCAGTGGGAGCGGGTTTGGGGTCACTGGTTTGGACTGGTTTGCACTGGTTTGGACTGGTTTGCACTGGTTTGGGACGGGCGCGCCCGTGCGCTACGGGCAGTGCTGGGTGTTCGCCGGCGTCGTCAGCACTGGTGGGCACTGGTTTGTACTGGGAGGGACTGGGAGGGGAGAACTGGGGAAAGGACGGGGGAAAAACGGGGAAAAAACGGGGAAAAACGGGGGAGAAACGGGGGAGAAATGGAGGAGAAAGGGTTAAAAATGGGGGACTGGGACAAACTGGGAGGGACTGGGACAAACTGGGAGGGGACTGGGACAAACTGGGAGGGACTGGGAGGGACTGGGAGGGACTGGTTTGGGACTGGGAGGGGACTGGGAGTCACTGGTTTGTACTGGGAGGGGTTTGGAGGAATTTTGGGTCCCTAAAAGGGTCAAAAATGGGGAAAAATCGGTGCTAAAGTCGGGGTTTGGGGTCACTGGTTTGGACTGGTTTGGACTGGTTTGGACTGGTTTGATACTGGTTTGTACTGGGAGAGCACTGGGAGTCACTGGTTTTGGACTGGTTTGCACTGGGAGGGACTGGGAGGGGGTTTGGGGTCACTGGTTTGGAGTGGTTTGGGACTGGGAGTCACTGGTTTTGGACTGGTTTGCACTGGGAGGGACTGGGAGGGGGTTTGGGGTCAGTGGGAGCGGGTTTGGGGTCACTGGTTTGTACTGGTTTGTACTGGTTTGGGAGTGGTTTGCGACTGGTTTGCGACTGGTTTGTACTGGGAGAGCACTGGGAGTCACTGGTTTTGGACTGGTTTGCACTGGGAGGGACTGGGAGGGGGTTTAGAGTCACTGGGAGCGGGTTTGGGGTCACTGGTTTGGACTGGTTTGGGACTGGTTTGATACTGGTTTGATACTGGTTTATACTGGAAGGGAACTGGGAGTCACTGGGAGTGACTGGTTTATACTGGGAGGGCACTGGGAGTGACTGGGAGGGAACTGGGAGGGAACTGGTTTGGACTGGGAGGGCACTGGGAGTCACTGGGAGTCACTTGGAGTGGTTTATACTGGTTTATACTGGTTTAAACTGGTTTCTATTGGCTTAAACTGCCTTTAACTGGTTTTTACTGGTTTGTGCTGGTTCGTACTGGTCTGTACTGGTTTACACTGGTTCATACTGGTAGGAACTGGGTGGAACTGGGACATAACTCCACTCCTTCCTGGTTTTTACTGGGTTTAACTGGTTTATACTGGTTTAAACCGCCCTAAACCGGTTGGAACTGGTTCCTACTGGTTTATACTGTGTTATACTGGTTTATACTGGTTCATACTGGTAGGAACTGGGTTGAACTGGGTGGAACTGGGACATAACTGCACTCCTTACTGGTTTATATTGGGTTTAACTGGTTTATACTGGTTTATACCACCTTAAACTGGTTCATACTGGTTTATACTGGTTTATACTGGTTTGTACTGGTTTATACTGGTTTATACTGGGTTAAACTGGCTGGAACTGGGACATCACTCCACTCCTTACTGGTTTACACTGGGTTAAACTGGTTTATACCGGTTTAAACTGCCTTAAACCGGTTCATACTGATTCATACTGGTTTCTACTGGTTTGTACTGTTGGTACTGGTTCGTACTGGTTTCTACTGGGTTGAACTGGCTGGAACTGGGACATAACTCCACTCCTTACTGGTTTATACTGGGTTAAACTGGTTTAAACTGCCTTAAACTGGTTCTTACTGTTTTGTACTGGTTCATACTGGTTTATACTGGTTTATACTGGTAGGAACTGGCTGGAACTGGGCCATAAATCCACTCCTTACTGGTTTTTACTGGTTTAAACCGGTTTCTACTGGTTTAAACTGCCTTAAACTGGTTCATACTGGTTTGTACTGGTGTATACTGGTTTCTACTGGTTTCTACTGGTTTCTACTGGGTTAAACTGCCTGGAACTGGGCCATAACTCCACTCCTTACTGGTTTTTACTGCCTTAAACTGGTTTCTACTGGTTTAAACCGGTTTAAACCGCCTTAAACTGGTTTCTACTGGTTCATACTGGTTTCTACTGGTTCATACTGGTTTATACTGGTTTTTACTGGTTTATACTGGCTTAAACTAGCTGGACCTGGGACATCACTCCACTCCTTACTGGTTTATACTGGTTCGTACTGGTTTCTACTGGTTTAAACTGGTTTATACTGGTTTAAATGGACTTAAACTGGTTCTTACCATTTCGTGCTGGTTCATACTGGTTCATACTGGTCCGTACTGGTTTATACTGGTAGGAACTGGCTGGAACTGGGCCATAACTCCACTCCTTACTGGTTTTTACTGCCTTAAACTGGTTTCTACTGGTTTAAACTGGTTTAAACCGCCTTAAACTGGTTTCTACTGGTTCATACTGGTTTCTACTGGTTCGTACTGGTTTATACTGGTTTTTACTGGTTTATACTGGGTTAAACTAGCTGGACCTGGGACATCACTCCACTCCTTACTGGTTTATACTGGTTCCTACTGGTTTCTACTGGTTTAAACTGGTTTATACTGGTTTAAACTGCCTTAAACTGGTTCTTACCATTTCGTTCTGGTTCATACTGGTTTATACTGGTCCGTACTGGTTTATACTGGTAGGAACTGGGTGGAACTGGGCCATAACTCCATTCCTTACTGGTTTTTACTGCCTTAAACTGGTTTCTACTGGTTTAAACCGGTTTATACTGGTTTAAACTGCCTTAAACTGGTTCATACTGGTTTGTACTGGTGTATACTGGTTTCTACTGGTTTCTACTGGTTTCTACTGGGTTAAACTGCCTGGAACTGGGCCATAACTCCACTCCTTACTGGTTTTTACTGCCTTAAACTGGTTTCTACTGGTTTAAACTGGTTTAAACCGCCTTAAACTGGTTTCTACTGGTTCATACTGGTTTCTACTGGTTCGTACTGGTTTATACTGGTTTTTACTGGTTTATACTGGGTTAAACTAGCTGGACCTGGGACATCACTCCACTCCTTACTGGTTTATACTGGTTCCTACTGGTTTCTACTGGTTTAAACTGGTTTATACTGGTTTAAACTGCCTTAAACTGGTTCTTACCATTTCGTGCTGGTTCATACTGGTTCATACTGGTCCGTACTGGTTTATACTGGTAGGAACTGGCTGGAACTGGGCCATAACTCCACTCCTTACTGGTTTTTACTGCCTTAAACTGGTTTCTACTGGTTTAAACCGGTTTAAACTGGTTTAAACTGCCTTAAACTGGTTCTTACCATTTCGTGCTGGTTCATACTGGTTCATACTGGTTTGTACTGGGCAGTGCTGCGCTGCCTGGGGCTGCCCACCCGCACGGTGACCAATTACAACTCGGCGCACGACACGGACGCGTCGCTGACCACCGACATCTACCTGGACGAGGGCATGCGGCCGCTGGAGCGCCTCAACACCGACTCCGTCTGGTACTGGGAGCACTGGTTTATACTGGGAGGGACTGGGAGGGACTGGGAGGGGATTGGGAGGGGACTGGGAGGGACTGGGAGGGATTGGGAGGGAACTGGGAGGGACTGGGAGGGAACTGGGAGGGACTGGGAGGGATTGGGAGGGACTGGGAGGGACTGGGAGGGGATTGGGAGAGGACTGGGAGGGGACTGGGAGGGACTGGGAGGGGACAGGGAGGGGATTGGGAGGGACTGGGAGGGGACTGGGAGGGACTGGGAGGGATTGGGAGGGAACGGGGAGGGACTGGGAGGGGACTGGGAGGGACTGGGAGGGACTGGGAGGGACTGGGAGGGGACTGGGAGGGACTGGGAGGGACTGGGAGGGATTGGGAGGGAACGGGGAGGGACTGGGAGGGACTGGGAGGGACTGGGAGGGACTGGGAGGGGACTGGGAGGGACTGGGAGGGGATTGGGAGGGGATTGGGAGGGACTGGGAGGGATTGGGAGGGACTGGGAGGGATTGGGAGGGATTGGGAGGGACTGGGAGGGGACTGGGAGGGAACTGGGAGGGACTGGGAGGGACTGGGAGGGGACTGGGAGGGACTGGGAGGGGACTGGGGGGGACTGGGAGGGGACTGGGAGGGGACTGGGAGGGGACTGGGAGGGACTGGGAGGGATTGGGAGGGGATTGGGAGGGACTGGGAGGGAACTGGGAGGGACTGGGAGGGACTGGGAGGGGACTGGGAGGGGACTGGGAGGGGACTGGGAGGGACTGGGAGGGAACTGAGAGGGACTGGGAGGGACTGGGAGGGGACTGGGAGGGGACTGGGAGGGGACTGGGAGGGGACTGGGAGGGGACTGGGAGGGACTGGGAGGGAACTGAGAGGGAACGGGGAGGGACTGGGAGGGACTGGGAGGGATTGGGAGGGATTGGGAGGGACTGGGATGGGATTTGGGGTTACTGGTTTATACTGGGAGGAACTGGGAGGAACTGGGAGGGACTGGGAGGGGATTGGGAGGGGATTTGGGGTTACTGGTTTATACTGGGATGAACTGGGAGGGACTGGGAGGGACTGGGAGGGATTGGGAGGGACTGGGATGGGATTTGGGGTTACTGGTTTATACTGGGAGGAACTGGGAGGAACTGGGAGGGACTGGGAGGGGATTGGGAGGGGATTTGGGGTTACTGGTTTATACTGGGATGAACTGGGATGAACTGGGAGGGACTGGGAGGGGATTGGGAGGGACTGGGAGGGATTGGGAGGGACTGGGAGGGGATTTGTGGTTACTGGTTTATACTGGGAGGGAACTGGGAAGGAGTTAAAGGGTTAAAAATGTGTCTAAAAGGGTTAAAAAAAGGGATTTGGAGTTACTGGTTTGTACTGGTTTGTACTGGTTTGTACTGGTTTGATACTGGGGACATACTGGTTTATACTGGTTTATACTGGGAGGGACTGGGAGGGCCGAAAATGGGGGGAAAGGTGTGTTTTTCATACTGGTTTATACTGGTTTCACTCATAGCGCTCCATACTGGTTCGTACTGGTTCATACTGGTTCATACTGGTTCATACTGGTCTATACTGGGAGGGCACTGACAGCCCCTAAAATCACCCCGGCCCTCATTTTCCATACTGGTTCATACTGGTTTGCCTCATACTGGTTTATACCGCTCCATACTGGTCCGTACTGGTTTATACTGGTCCGTACTGGTTTATACTGGTTTATACTGGTTTGTACTGGTTTCCCAGGAACTTCCACGTGTGGAACGACTGCTGGATGAAGCGGCCGGACCTCCCCGACGGCTACGACGGGTGGCAGGTGGTGGACGCCACCCCCCAGGAGACCAGCAGCGGTACTGGTTTATACTGGTTTATACTGGTTTATACTGGTTTATACTGGTTTGGGCTGGTTCGGGCTGGTTCGGACTGGTTCGGACTGGTTTGGACTGGTTTGGACTGGGAGGGAGGCCTCAGGGAGTGGCTGGAGGGGGTGAGGAGGTGGTGGTGGCTTCATACTGGTTTATAGTGGTTTATACTGGTTTGGGCTGGTTTATACTGGTTTATACTGGTTTGGGCTGGTCCACAGTGGTTTATACTGGTCCACACCGGTCCATACTGGTTTATACTGGTTTATCCTGGTCCATACCAGTCCACACCAGTTTATACCAGTCTATACTGGTTTATATTGGTTTATACCGGTTTATACTGGTTTATACTGGTCCATACCGGTTTATACCGGTCCATACTGGTCCATGCTGGTTTATACTGGACCGTACCAGCTTATACTGGTCCATACTGGTCCATACCGGTTTATACTGGTTTATACTGAACAGTACCAGTTTATACTAGTTTATACTGGTCCATACCGGTCCATACTGGTCCATACTGGTTTATACTGGTTTATACTGAACAGTACCAGCTTATACTGGTTTATACCGGTCCATACTGGTCCATACTGGTTTATACTGGTTTATACTGAACCATACTGGTTTATACTGAACCATACTGGTCCATACTGGTCCATACTGGTTTATACTGAACCGTAGTGGTCCATACCGGTCCATACTGGTTTATACTGCTTTATACTGGTTTATACTGGTTTATACTGGTCCATACCGGTCCATACTGGTCCATACCGGTCCATACTGGTCCATACTGGTCCATACTGGTTTATACTGAACCATGCTGGTTTATACCGGTCCATACCGTTCCATACCAGTCCATACTGGTCCATACTGGTTTACAGTGGTTTATACCGGTTTATACTGAACCATACTGGTCCATGCCAGTCCATACTGGTCCATACTGGTTTACAGTGGTTTATACCGGTTTATACTGAACCATACTGGTCCATGCCAGTCCATACTGGTCCATACTGGTTTACAGTGGTTTATACTGGTTTATACTGAACCATACTGGTCCATACCGGTTTGTGCTGAACCATACTGGTTTATACTGAACCATGCTGGTTTATACCGGTCCATACCGTTCCATACCAGTCCATACTGGTCCATACTGGTTTACAGTGGTTTATACCGGTTTATACTGAACCATACTGGTCCATGCCAGTCCATACTGGTCCATACTGGTTTATAGTGGTTTATACTGAACCATACTGGTCCATACCGGTTTGTACTGAACCATACTGGTTTATACTGAACCATGCTGGTTTATACCGGTCCATACCGTTCCATACCAGTCCATACTGGTCCATACTGGTTTACAGTGGTTTATACCGGTTTATACTGAACCATACTGGTCCATGCCAGCCCATACTGGTCCATACTGGTTTATACTGAACCATAGTGGTCCGTACTGGTCCATACTGGTCCATACTGGTCCATACTGGTTTATAGTGGTTTATACTGGTTTATACTGAACCATCCTGGTCCATACTGGTTTATACTGAACCATACTGGTCCATACTGGTCCATACTGCTTTATACTGCTTCACACTGGTTTATACGGAACCATAGTGGTCCATACCGGTCCATACTGGTTTACACTGCTTTATACTGAACCATACCGGTCCATACCGGTCCATACCGGTCCATACCGGTCCATACTGGTCTCTCCCCGTCCCCTCAGGGCTGTTCTGCTGCGGGCCCTGCTCGGTGACGGCCGTCAAGAACGGCCACGTCTTCCTCAAGTACGACACGCCCTTCGTCTTCGCCGAGGTGGGCGTGGCCGCCGCACGCAAACGAGGGGGGGCGGGGCCATGCTAATGAGCGAGGGGGCGTGTCCCCGGCCATGCTAATGAGCGAGGGGGCGTGTCCCCTGCCATGCTAATGAGGGGGCGTGGCCGCGCAGGTGAACAGCGACAAGGTGTACTGGCAGCGGCAGGCGCACGGCGGCTTCGCCGTGGTGCACGTGGAGGAGGGCGCCATCGGCCGCAGCATCAGCACCCTGGCGGCCGGAGCGGCCGGGAGAGTGGACATCACCCACCTGTACAAGCACCCCGAGGGTGAGGCAATGGGGGATCGATGGGTGATCAATAGGTGATCAATCAATGGGGGATCAATGGATGGGGGATCAATGGATGGGGGATCAATACGCTGGCGGCCGGAGCGGCCGGGAGAGTGGACATCACCCACCTGTACAAGCACCCCGAGGGTGAGGCACCCGGGGGGGATCGATGGGTGATCAATAGGTGATCAATCAATGGGGGATCAATCGATGGGGGATCAATGGATGGGGGATCAATGGATGGGGGATCAATCGATGGGGGATCAATACGCTGGTGGCCGGAGCGGCCGGGAGAGTGGACATCACCCACCTGTACAAGCACCCTGAGGGTGAGGCACCCGGGGGGACCGATGGGTGATCAATGGGTGATCGATGGGTGATCAATCAATGGGGGATCAGTCAATGGGGGATCAGTCAGTGGGGGATCAATCAATGGGGCATCAATGGGGGATCAATGGGGGAGCAATGGGGGATCAATGGGGGATCAATGAGTGACTGGTGGGTGACCAGTGGGTGATCAATGGAGGATCAATGGATGATCAATGGGGGAGCAATGGGGGAGCAATGGGGGAGCAATGGGGGATCAATGGGTGACAGATGGGTGACCAGTGGGTGACGGATGGGTGATCAATGGGTGATCAATGGGGCATCAATGGGGCATCAGTGGGTGATCAATGGGTCATCAGTGGGTGACTGATGGGTGAGCAATGGGGGATCAATGGGGATCAATGGATGGGGGATCAATCAATGGGGGATCAATACGCTGGCGGCCGGAGCGGCCGGGAGAGTGGACATCACCCACCTGTACAAGCACCCCGAGGGTGAGGCACCCGGGGGGGATCGATGGGTGATCAATAGGTGATCAATCAATGGGGGATCAATGGATGGGGGATCAATCAATGGGGGATCAATGGATGGGGGATCAATCAATGGGGGATCAATACGCTGGCGGCCGGAGCGGCCGGGAGAGTGGACATCACCCACCTGTACAAGCACCCTGAGGGTGAGGCACCCGGGGGGACCGATGGGTGATCAATGGGTGATCGATGGGTGATCAATCAATGGGGGATCAGTCAATGGGGGATCAGTCAGTGGGGGATCAATCAATGGGGCATCAATGGGGGATCAATGGGGGAGCAATGGGGGATCAATGGGGGATCAATGAGTGACTGATGGGTGACCAGTGGGTGATCAATGGAGGATCAATGGATGATCAATGGGGGAGCAATGGGGGCGCAATGGGGGAGCAATGGGGGATCAATGGGTGACAGATGGGTGACCAGTGGGTGATGGATGGGTGATCAATGGGTGATCAATGGGGCATCAATGGGGCATCAGTGGGTGATCAATGGGTCATCAATGGGTGACTGATGGGTGAGCAATGGGGGATCAATGGGGATCAATGGATGGGGGATCAATCAATGGGGGATCAATACGCTGGCGGCCGGAGTGGTCGGGAGAGTGGACATCACCCACCTGTACAAGCACCCCGAGGGTGAGGCACCCGGGGGGATCGATGGGTGATCAATAGGTGATCAATCAATGGGGGATCGATCGATGGGGGATCAATGGATGGGGGATCAATACGCTGGCGGCCGGAGCGGCCGGGAGAGTGGACATCACCCACCTGTACAAGCACCCCGAGGGTGAGGCACCCGGGGGGGGACCGATAGGTGATCAATAGGTGATCAATCAATGGGGGATCAATCGATGGGGGATCAATGGATGGGGGATCAATGGATGGGGGATCAATCGATGGGGGATCAATACGCTGGCGGCCGGAGCGGCCGGGAGAGTGGACATCACCCACCTGTACAAGCACCCTGAGGGTGAGGCACCCGGGGGGATCGATGGGTGATCAATGGGTGATCGATGGGTGATCAATCAATGGGGGATCAGTCAATGGGGGATCAGTCAGTGGGGGATCAATCAATGGGGCATCAATGGGGGATCAATGGGTGAGCAATGGGGGATCAATGGGGGATCAATGAGTGACTGATGGGTGACCAGTGGGTGATCAATGGAGGATCAATGGATGATCAATGGGGGAGCAATGGGGGAGCAATGGGGGAGCAATGGGGGATCAATGGGTGACAGATGGGTGACCAGTGGGTGATGGATGGGTGATCAATGGGTGATCAATGGGGCATCAATGGGGCATCAGTGGGTGATCAATGGGTCATCAATGGGTGACTGATGGGTGAGCAATGGGGGATCAATGGGGATCAATGGATGGGGGATCAATCAATGGGGGATCAATACGCTGGCGGCCGGAGCGGCCGGGAGAGTGGACATCACCCAGCTGTACAAGCACCCTGAGGGTGAGGCACCCGGGGGGGATCGATGGGTGATCAATAGGTGATCAATCAATGGGGGATCAATCGATGGGGGATCAATGGATGGGGGATCAATGGATGGGGGATCAATCGATGGGGGATCAATACGCTGGCGGCCGGAGCGGCCGGCAGAGTGGACATCACCCACCTGTACAAGCACCCCGAGGGTGAGGCACCCAGGGGAGATCGATGGGTGATCAATAGGTGATCAATCAATGGGGGATCAATGGATGGGGGATCAATCAATGGGGGATCAATCGATGGGGGATCAATCAATGGGGGATCAATACGCTGGCGGCCGGAGCGGCCGGGAGAGTGGACATCACCCACCTGTACAAGCACCCTGAGGGTGAGGCACCCGGGGGGATCGATGGGTGATCAATGGGTGATCGATGGGTGATCAATCAATGGGGGATCAGTCAATGGGGGATCAGTCAGTGGGGGATCAATCAATGGGGCATCAATGGGGGATCAATGGGTGAGCAATGGGGGATCAATGGGGGATCAATGAGTGACTGATGGGTGACCAGTGGGTGATCAATGGAGGATCAATGGATGATCAATGGGGGAGCAATGGGGGAGCAATGGGGGAGCAATGGGGGATCAATGGGTGACAGATGGGTGACCAGTGGGTGACGGATGGGTGATCAATGGGTGATCAATGGGGCATCAATGGGGCATCAGTGGGTGATCAATGGGTCATCAGTGGGTGACTGATGGGTGAGCAATGGGGGATCAATGGGGATCAATGGATGGGGGATCAATCAATGGGGGATCAATACGCTGGCGGCCGGAGCGGCCGGGAGAGTGGACATCACCTACCTGTACAAGCACCCTGAGGGTGAGGCACCCAGGGGGGATCGATGGGTGATCAATAGGTGATCAATCAATGGGGGATCAATCGATGGGGGATCAATGGATGGGGGATCAATGGATGGGGGATCAATCAATGGGGGATCAATACGCTGGCGGCCGGAGCGGCCGGCAGAGTGGACATCACCCACCTGTACAAGCACCCCGAGGGTGAGGCACCCGGGGGGGATCGATGGGTGATCAATAGGTGATCAATCAATGGGGATCAATGGATGGGGGATCAATCGATGGGGGATCAATACGCTGGTGGCCGGAGCGGCCGGGAGAGTGGACATCACCCACCTGTACAAGCACCCTGAGGGTGAGGCACCCGGGGGGATCGATGGGTGATCAATGGGTGATCGATGGGTGATCAATCAATGGGGGATCAGTGAATGGGGGATCAGTCAGTGGGGGATCAATCAATGGGGCATCAATGGGGGATCAATGGGGGAGCAATGGGGGATCAATGGGGGATCAATGAGTGACTGATGGGTGACCAGTGGGTGACCAGTGGGTGATCAATGGATGATCAATGGGGGAGCAATGGGGGAGCAATGGGGGAGCAATGGGGGATCAATGGGTGACAGATGGGTGACCAGTGGGTGACGGATGGGTGATCAATGGGTGATCAATGGGGCATCAATGGGGCATCAGTGGGTGATCAATGGGTCATCAGTGGGTGACTGATGGGTGAGCAATGGGGGATCAATGGGGATCAATGGATGGGGGATCAATCAATGGGGGATCAATACGCTGGCGGCCGGAGCGGCCGGCAGAGTGGACATCACCCACCTGTACAAGCACCCTGAGGGTGAGGCACCCGGGGGGGATCGATGGGTGATCAATAGGTGATCAATCAATGGGGGATCAATCGATGGGGGATCAATGGATGGGGGATCAATACGCTGGCGGCCGGAGTGGTCGGGAGAGTGGACATCACCCACCTGTACAAGCACCCCGAGGGTGAGGCACCCGGGGGGGATCGATGGGTGATCAATAGGTGATCAATCAATGGGGGATCAATGGATGGGGGATCAATCAATGGGGGATCAATACGCTGGCGGCCGGAGCGGCCGGGAGAGTGGACATCACCCACCTGTACAAGCACCCCGAGGGTGAGGCACCCGGGGGGATCGATGGGTGATCAATGGGTGATCGATGGGTGATCAATCAATGGGGGATCAGTGAATGGGGGATCAGTCAGTGGGGGATCAATCAATGGGGCATCAATGGGGGATCAATGGGTGAGCAATGGGGGATCAATGGGGGATCAATGAGTGACTGATGGGTGACCAGTGGGTGATCAATGGAGGATCAATGGATGATCAATGGGGGAGCAATGGGGGAGCAATGGGGGAGCAATGGGGGATCAATGGGTGACAGATGGGTGACCAGTGGGTGACGGATGGGTGATCAATGGGTGATCAATGGGGCATCAATGGGGCATCAGTGGGTGATCAATGGGTCATCAGTGGGTGACTGATGGGTGAGCAATGGGGGATCAATGGGGATCAATGGATGGGGGATCAATCAATGGGGGATCAATACGCTGGCGGCCGGAGCGGCCGGGAGAGTGGACATCACCTACCTGTACAAGCACCCCGAGGGTGAGGCACCCGGGGGGGATCGATGGGTGATCAATAGGTGATCAATCAATGGGGGATCAATCGATGGGGGATCAATGGATGGGGGATCAATGGATGGGGGATCAATCAATGGGGGATCAATACGCTGGCGGCCGGAGCGGCCGGCAGAGTGGACATCACCCACCTGTACAAGCACCCTGAGGGTGAGGCACCCGGGGGGATCGATGGGTGATCAATGGGTGATGGGTGGAGAATCATTGGGGGATCAATGGGGGAGCAATGGGGGATCAATAGGTGATTGATGGGTGACCAGTGGGTGACGGATGGGTGATCAATGGGTGATCAATGGGGGAGCAATGGGGGAGCAATGGGGGAGCAATGGGGGATCAATGGGTGACAGATGGGTGACCAGTGGGTGACGGATGGGTGATCAATGGGTGATCAATGGGGCATCAATGGGGCATCAGTGGGTGATCAATGGGTCATCAGTGGGTGACTGATGGGTGAGCAATGGGGGATCAATGGGGATCAATGGATGGGGGATCAATCAATGGGGGATCAATACGCTGGCGGCCGGAGCGGCCGGCAGAGTGGACATCACCCACCTGTACAAGCACCCCGAGGGTGAGGCACCCGGGGGGGATCGATGGGTGATCAATAGGTGATCAATCAATGGGGGATCAATCGATGGGGGATCAATGGATGGGGGATCAATGGATGGGGGATCAATCGATGGGGGATCAATCAATGGGGGATCAATACGCTGGCGGCCGGAGCGGCCGGGAGAGTGGACATCACCCAGCTGTACAAGCACCCTGAGGGTGAGGCACCCAGGGGGGATCGATGGGTGATCAATAGGTGATCAATCAATGGGGGATCAATGGATGGGGGATCAATCAATGGGGGATCAATGGATGGGGGATCAATCAATGGGGGATCAATACGCTGGCGGCCGGAGCGGCCGGGAGAGTGGACATCACCCAGCTGTACAAGCACCCTGAGGGTGAGGCACCCGGGGGGATCGATGGGTGATCAATGGGTGATCGATGGGTGATCAATCAATGGGGGATCAGTGAATGGGGGATCAGTCAGTGGGGGATCAATCAATGGGGCATCAATGGGGGATCAATGGGTGAGCAATGGGGGATCAATGGGGGATCAATGAGTGACTGATGGGTGACCAGTGGGTGATCAATGGAGGATCAATGGATGATCAATGGGGGAGCAATGGGGGAGCAATGGGGGAGCAATGGGGGATCAATGGGTGACAGATGGGTGACCAGTGGGTGACGGATGGGTGATCAATGGGTGATCAATGGGGCATCAATGGGGCATCAGTGGGTGATCAATGGGTCATCAGTGGGTGACTGATGGGTGAGCAATGGGGGATCAATGGGGATCAATGGATGGGGGATCAATCAATGGGGGATCAATACGCTGGCGGCCGGAGCGGCCGGCAGAGTGGACATCACCCACCTGTACAAGCACCCTGAGGGTGAGGCACCCGGGGGGGATCGATGGGTGATCAATAGGTGATGGGTGGAGAATCATTGGGGGATCAATGGGGGAGCAATGGGGGATCAATAGGTGATTGATGGGTGACCACTGGGTGATTGATGGGTGACCAGTGGGGCATCGATGGGTGACCTATGGGTGATCAATGAGTGATCGATGGGTGACCAATGGCTGATCAATGGGGGACCAATGGGTGATCAATGGGGGATCAATGGGTGATCAATAGGTGATCAATGAGTGATCGATGGGTGATCAATGGGTGACCAATGGGTGATCGATGGGGGATCAATGGGTGATCAATGGGTGATCAATGGGTGACCAATGGCTGATCAATGGGGGATCAAAGGGTGATCAATGGGGGATCAATGGGTGATCAATAGGTGATCAATGAGTGATCGATGGGTGATCGATGGGTGATCAATGGGTGACCAATGGGTGACCAGTGGCTCATGGGAGTGGCCACAGGGCCATTGGGCAGTGGTGCTGTTGACCTTTGACCCCTTGACCCAACCCTTGACCGACCCTTGACCCCTTGACCCAACCCTTGACCCCATGACCCAACCCTTGACCCCTTGACCCAACCCTTGACCGACCCTTGACCCCATGACCCAACCCTTGACCCCTTGACCCAACCCTTGACCGACCCTTGACCCCATGACCCAACCCTTGACCCCTTGACCCCAACCCTTGACCCCATGACCCAACCCTTGACCCCATGACCCAACCCTTGACCCCATGACCCAACCCTTGACCCCATGACCCAACCTTTGACCCCTTGACCCCAACCCTTGACCCCATGACCCAACCCTTGACCCCATGACCCAACCCTTGACCCCATGACCCAACCCTTGACCCCATGACCCAACCCTTGACCCCATGACCCAACCTTTGACCCCATGACCCAACCCTTGACCCCATGACCCAACCCTTGACCCCATGACCCAACCCTTGACCCCTTGACCCCACCCTTGACCCCATGGCCCAACCCTTGACCAACCCTTGACCCCATGACCCAACCACTGACCCCATGGCCCAACCCTTGACCCCTTGACCCAACACTTGACCCCTTGACCCCACCCTTGACCCCATGGCCCAACCCTTGACCCCTTGACCGAATCCTTGACCTCTTGACCCAACCCTTGACCAACCCTTGCCGCCATGACTCAACCCCTGACCAACCCTTGACCCCTTGACCCAACCCTTGACCCAACCCTTGACCCCTTGACCCAACCCTTGACCCAACCCTTGCCCCCTTGACCCCAACCCTTGACCAACCCTTGACCCCATGACCCAACCCTTGACCCCATGACCCAACCCTTGACCCAACCCTTGACCCCATGGCCCAACCCTTGACCCAACCCTTGACCCCATGACTCAACCCCTGACCAACCGTTGACCCCTTGACCCAACCCTTGACCCAACCCTTGACCCCTTGACCCAACCCTTGACCCAACCCTTGACCCCTTGACCCAACCCTTGACCCAACCCTTGACCCCTTGACCCAACCCTTGACCCAACCCTTGACCCCTTGACCCAACCCTTGACCCAACCCTTGACCCCACGGCCCAACCCTTGACCCCTTGACCCAACCCTTGACCCAACCCTTGACCCCTTGACCCAACCCTTGACCCAACCCTTGACCCTATGGCCCAACCCTTGACCCCTTGACCGAATCCTTGACCTCTTGACCCAACCCTTGACCCAACCCTTGACCCCACGGCCCAACCCTTGACCAACCCTTGACCCCTTGACCCAACCCTTGACCCAACCCTTGACCCCACGGCCCAACCCTTGACCCCTGGACCGAATCCTTGACCTCTTGACCCAACCCTTGACCCAACCCTTGACCCCACGGCCCAACCCTTGACCAACCCTTGACCCCTTGACCCAACCCTTGACCCAACCCTTGACCCCACGGCCCAACCCTTGACCCAACCCTTGACCCCTTGACCCAACCCTTGACCCCTTGACCCCATGACCCAACCCTTGACCCCATGGCCCACCCCTTGACCCCTTGACCCAACCCTTGACCCAACCCTTGCCCACCCCTTGCCCACCGCTTGCCCCCCGCGCCAGGCTCGGAGGAGGAGCGCCGCGCCGTCTCCACGGCCACCGCCCACGGTTCCCGGCCGCGCAACCGCGCCGCGGCCTCGGCCGGCGAGCTGACGCTGACGGTGGCCGCGGGCCCGGCCGTGGCCGGAGCCGAGCTGGAGCTGCGGGCGCTGGTGCGGAACCAGGGCCTGGAGCCGCGGACGCTGCGGCTGCGCCTCTCGCTCTGCGCCGTGCGCTACACCGGCGTGGCCGGAGCCGCCTTCCGGCAGGAGCAGCACCGCCGGACAGTGCCGCCGGGCCAGGGTGAGCCACTGGGAGCCACTGGGAGGGCTGAAAAGGGAGTGCGAGGTTACTGGTTTGTACTGGTTTGGGGGTTGGGGTTATTGGTTTGGGGGTTGGGGTTACTGGGAGGGGATTGGGAGGGACTGGGAGGGGTGAAAAGGGGGTTTGGGGTTACTGGTTTATACTGGTTTGGGGTTACTAGTTTGGGGTTTGGGGTTACTGGGGATGGACTGGGAGGGACTGGGAGGGATTGGGAGGGGTGAAAAGAGGGTTTGGGGTTACTGGTTTGTACTGGTTTGGGGTTTGGGGTTACTTGGAGGGACTGGGAGGGACTGGGAGGGGACTGGGAGGGACTGGGAAGGCACTGGGAGGGGTGAAAAGGGGCTGCGGGGTTACTGGTTTGTACTGGTTTGGGGTTTGGGGTTATTGGTTTGGGGTTTGGGGTTACTGGTTTGTACTGGTTTGGGGTTTGGGGTTACTGGGAGGGGATTTGGAGGGACTGGGAGGGGTGAAAAGGGGCTGCGGGGTTACTGGTTTGTACTGGTTTGGGGTTTGGGGTTATTGGTTTGGGGTTTGAGGTTACTGGTTTGTACTGGTTTGGGGGTTGGGGTTACTGGTTTGTACTGGTTTGAGGTTTGGGGTTACTGGGAGGGGATTGGGAGGGACTGGGAGGGGTGAAAAGGGGCTTGGGGGTTACTGGTTTGTACTGGTTTGGGGTTCGGGGTTACTGGTTTGGGGTTTGGGGTTACTGGTTTGTACTGGTTTGGGGTTTGGGGTTACTGGGAGTGGATTGGGAGGGACTGGGAGGGGTGAAAAGGGGCTTGGGGGTTACTGGTTTGTACTGGTTTGGGGTTCGGGGTTACTGGTTTGGGGTTTGGGGTTACTGGTTTGTACTGGTTTGGGGTTTGGGGTTACTGGGAGTGGATTGGGAGGGACTGGGAGGGGTGAAAAGGGGGTTTGGGGTTACTGGTTTATACTGGTTTGGGGTTTGGGGTTACTGGTTTGGGGTTTGGGGTTACTGGGGATGGACTGGGAGGGATTGGGAGGGGTGAAAAGAGGGTTTGGGGTTACTGGTTTATACTGGTGTGAGGTTTGGGGTTACTTGGAGGGACTGGGAGGGACTGGGAGGGACTGGGAGGGGATTGGGAGGGACTGGGAAGGCACTGGGAGGGGTGAAAAGGGGCTGCGGGGTTACTGGTTTGTACTGGTTTGGGGTTCGGGGTTACTGGTTTGGGGTTTGGGGTTACTGGTTTGTACTGGTTTGGGGGTTGGGGTTACTGGGAGGGGATTGGGAGGGATTGGGAGGGGTGAAAAGGGGGTTTGGGGTTACTGGTTTATACTGGTTTGGGGTTACTGGTTTGGGGTTTGGGGTTACTGGGGATGGACTGGGAGGGACTGGGAGGGATTGGGAGGGGTGAAAAGAGGGTTTGGGGTTACTGGTTTGTACTGGTTTGGGGTTTGGGGTTACTTGGAGGGACTGGGAGGGACTGGGAGGGGACTGGGAGGGACTGGGAAGGCACTGGGAGGGGTGAAAAGGGGCTGCGGGGTTACTGGTTTATACTGGTTTGGGGTTCGGGGTTACTGGTTTGGGGTTTGGGGTTACTGGTTTGTACTGGTTTGGGGGTTGGGGTTACTGGGAGGGGATTGGGAGGGACTGGGAGGGGTGAAAAGGGGGTTTGGGGTTACTGGTTTATACTGGTTTGGGGTTACTGGTTTGGGGTTTGGGGTTACTGGGGATGGACTGGGAGGGACTGGGAGGGATTGGGAGGGGTGAAGAGAGGGTTTGGGGTTACTGGTTTGTACTGGTTTGGGGTTTGGGGTTACTTGGAGGGACTGGGAGGGACTGGGAGGGGACTGGGAGGGACTGGGAAGGCACTGGGAGGGGTGAAAAGGGGCTTGGGGGTTACTGGTTTGTACTGGTTTGGGGTTCGGGGTTACTGGTTTGGGGTTTGGGGTTACTGGTTTGTACTGGTTTGGGGGTTGGGGTTACTGGGAGGGGATTGGGAGGGACTGGGAGGGGTGAAAAGGGGGTTGGGGGTTACTGGTTTGTACTGGTTTGGGGTTCGGGGTTACTGGTTTGGGGTTTGGGGTTACTGGTTTGTACTGGTTTGGGGGTTGGGGTTACTGGGAGGGGATTGGGAGGGACTGGGAGGGGTGAAAAGGGGGTTTGGGGTTACTGGTTTGTACTGGTTTGGGGTTCGGGGTTACTGGTTTGGGGTTTGGGGTTACTGGGGATGGACTGGGAGGGACTGGGAGGGATTGGGAGGGGTGAAAAGAGGGTTTGGGGTTACTGGTTTGTACTGGTTTGGGGTTTGGGGTTACTTGGAGGGACTGGGAGGGACTGGGAGGGGACTGGGAGGGACTGGGAGGGGATTGGGAGGGACTGGGAAGGCACTGGGAGGGGTGAAAAGGGGCTGCGGGGTTACTGGTTTGTACTGGTTTGGGGTTTGGGGTTACTGGTTTGGGGTTTGGGGTTACTGGGAGGGAACTGGGAGGGACTGGGAGGGGTGAAAAGGGGGGTTTGGGGGTTACTGGTTTATACTGGTTTGGGGTTACTGGTTTGGGGTTTGGGGTTACTGGTTTGTACTGGTTTGGGGTTTGGGGTTACTGGGAGGGAACTGGGAGGGACTGGGAGAGGTGAAAAGGGGGGTTTGGGGGTTACTGGTTTATACTGGTTTGGGGTTTGGGGTTACTGGTTTGTACCGGTTTGGGGTTTGGGGTTACTGGGAGGGAACTGGGAGGGACTGGGAGGGGTGAAAAGAGGGTTTGGGGTTACTGGTTTGTACTGGTTTGGGGTTTGGGGTTACTTGGAGGGACTGGGAGGGACTGGGAGGGGACTGGGAGGGACTGGGAGGGGATTGGGAGGGACTGGGAAGGCACTGGGAGGGGTGAAAAGGGGCTGCGGGGTTACTGGTTTGTACTGGTTTGGGGTTTGGGGTTATTGGTTTGGGGTTTGGGGTTACTGGTTTGTACTGGTTTGGGGGTTGGGGTTACTGGGAGGGGATTGGGAGGGACTGGGAGGGGTGAAAAGGGGCTTGGGGGTTACTGGTTTGTACTGGTTTGGGGTTCGGGGTTACTGGTTTGGGGTTTGGGGTTACTGGTTTGTACTGGTTTGGGGTTTGGGGTTACTGGGAGTGGATTGGGAGGGACTGGGAGGGGTGAAAAGGGGGTTTGGGGTTACTGGTTTATACTGGTTTGGGGTTTGGGGTTACTGGTTTGGGGTTTGAGGTTACTGGGGATGGACTGGGAGGGATTGGGAGGGGTGAAAAGAGGGTTTGGGGTTACTGGTTTATACTGGTGTGAGGTTTGGGGTTACTGGTTTGTACTGGTTTGGAGTTTTTCCTTACTGGTTTGGGGTTTGGGGTTACTGGGAGTGGGCTGGGAGGAACTGGGAGGGCACTGGGAGGGGTGAAAAGGGGCTTTGTGGTTACTGGTTTATACTGGTTTGGGGTTACTGGGAGGGGACTGGGAGGGACTGGGGAAAGTTTGGATCAGAATGGGAAGCACTGGGATGGGCTGGGATATACTGGGAGGGCCACTGGTCAGGCAGCGGTTGGGCACTGATCCATACTGGTGCATACTGGTCCATACTGGTGCATACTGGTCTATACTGGTCCATACTGGTGCATACTGGTGCATACCAGTCCATACTGGTGCATACCGGTCCATACTGGTCCATACTGGTCCATACTGGTGCATACTGGTCCATACTGGTCCATACTAGTCTATACTGGTCCATACCGGTGCATACTGGTCCATACTGGTGCATACTGCTCTCCCGAGCTCCCCCTCCAGGCCGCTGGGGGAAGCACAGCCCGCTCTCAACCCACCAATACGAGGCCATTTGGCCCTTACTGGTCCATACTGGGAGGCACTGGGAGGGCGCCGCCGGGGGGAGGCGAGGCCAGCACAGCGCCCCCCCCCCAAGGTCACCCCCAGGGACCCCCTGGGGCCACCCAGGACCCCCCAAAATGTCCCCAAACCCCCCCCCCCACCCCCACCCATCCCATCCCATCCCATCCCATCCCATCCCATCCCATCCCATCCCATCCCATCCCATCCCATCCCATCAACCCCCAGTGGAACCCTCGCCCTCGGGGCCACCTCGGGGCCACCCAGGGGTGTCCGAGGGGTGTCCCCGGTGTCCCCTGAGCCCCCCGGGGGTGTCCCCTGAGCCCCCCGGGGGTGCCCCCTGAGCCCCCTGGGCCCCCCGGGGGTGTCCCCTGAGCCCCCTGGGGTGTCCCCGATGTCCCCTGAGCCCCCCGGGGGTGTCCCCTGAGCCCCCCGGGGGTGTCCCCGGTGTCCCCCCCCAGAGGAGACGGTGACGATGACCGTGACCTACACCGAGTACCAGCCGCACGTGGGTGACCAGGACGCCCTGAAGCTGACGGTGGCCGGAACTGTCCAGGAGACCGGCCAGGTGCTGGCCAAGGAGCTGCGGGTCCAGCTGCACACGCCAGAGCTGACGCTGACGGTACGGGGAGGGGGGGGGGGTTCGTCGAAAGCGGGAGGTTCCTCAAATCGTGGGGATTCCTGGAAAAATTCGGGATAATCCCAAAAAATTTGGGGTTATCCCAGTTTGGGGTCGGCGTTGAGGGGGGCACTGGGTAGACCTGATGTCCCCAAATCCCTATTGTGTTTAATGGGTAGACTTGATGGCCGAAAGTTTCTATTGGCGGCAATGGGTAGACCTGGTGTCCCAATGTTTCCGTTCTTTTTTCATGGGTAGACCTGGTGTCTTACATTTCCCCCCTTTGCATTTGAAGGGTAGACCTGATGTCAGATAAGTGCATTGCCTTCAATGGGTAGACCTGGTGTCTTAAAATTTCCAATTTAATGACTGGACCTGATGTCCAAGAATTTCAATGGATAGACCTGATGTCCAAAAATTCCCATTGCCTTCAATGGGTAGACCTGATGACCGTTTTATTACTATTGGCTTCAATTGGTAGACCTGATGTCTTTAAATCCCCATTGTCTTTAATCGGTAGACCTGTTGTCCAAAACTCACTATTGTCTAATGTAGCGTTGCTATTCAAAAATCTCCGTCTTTAATGGATAGACCTGATGTCCAAGAATTCCCATTGCCTTTGATGGGTAGACCTGATGTCCAAAAATTCCTATTTTTCTCTAATGGATAGACCTGATGTCCCTTGGCTTCCCATTGTCTCTAATGGGTAGACCTGATGTCCCTTGGATTACCATTGTGTTCAATGGGTAGACCTGATGTCCCTTAGATTTCCATTGCCTTCAACGGGTAGACCTGATGTCCCTTGGTTTCCCATTGTCTCTAATGGGTAGACCTGATGTCCTTTGGCTTTCCATTGCCTTCAATGGGTAGACCTGATGCCCAGAACATTTTGGGGCCAAAAAATGCCAATTTTGGCTTTAAACCCCGCCATTTTTGTGCTAAAAATCGCCATTTTTGAGCTAAACCCGCTCATTTTGGGCGAAAAATCCCCACATCTTGAATTTTCCCGATGAACCCGCGAATTTGGAGGTGGAAAGTGTGATTTTTAGGGCTGAAAGAGGTGATTTTTGGGGGTTAAACCCGGGGATTTTTTGGGGTGAAACGCGGGGATTTTGGGGGAATTTCGGGCTGAGATTGAGGTTGGCTTTTTTTGGGGTGAAAATGTGGGATTTTGGGTGTCCCGGCAGCTCCTGGGCCCGGCCGTGGTGGGGCAGGAGGTGTCGGTCCAGGTGGTTTTCCAGAACCCCCTTCCCGAGCCTCTGACTGGGGCCTCGCTCAGGATGGAGGGGGCGGGGATCTCCTGCCCCAAACCGGTGTCACTGGGGTGAGACTGGGAGGGACTGGGAGGGACTGGGAGGGACTGGGAGGGACTGGGAGGGGATTGGGAGGGACTGGGATGAATTGGGAGGAACTGGGAGGGGATTGGGAGGGGATTGGGAGGGACTGGGAGGGGATTGGGAGGGTCTGGGAGGGACTGGGAGGGACTGGGAGGGAACTGGAGGGACTGGGAGGGGACTGGGAGGGACTGGGAGGGGATTGGGATGGACTGGGATGAACTGGGAGGGACTGGGAGGGGATTGGGGGTACTGGGAGGGGATTGGGAGGGACTGGGAGGGACTGGGAGCGACTGGGAGGGACTGGGAGGGACTGGGAGGAACTGGGAGGGACTGGGAGGGGACTGGGAGGGACTGGGAGGGGATTGGGAGGGACTGGGAGCGACTGGGAGGGGACTGGGACAGACTGAGAAGGGAGTGGGAGGGGGTTTAGAGTTACTGGTTGATACTGGGAGGAACTGGGAGGGGATTTGGGTTTACTGGTTTGGACTGGTTTGGACTGGGACAGACTGGGAGGGGCTGGGAGGGGATTTAGGGTTACTGGTTCATACTGGGAGGGAACTGGGAGGGAACTGGGACCGATTTCTCCCACACTGGGAGCCTGTCCGCCCCATCCTGACCCATACTGGTTTGTACTGGTTTCTACTGGTGGCAGGTCGGTGGGGGCGGGGCAGACGCTGCGGCTCAGCCAATCAGTGACGCCGCTGCGGGCAGGACAGCGCCGCCTGGTGGCCGCCCTGGAGAGCGCCGCCCTCCCCCCCCTGCACGGGAGCCTCCAGTTCGAGGTGGCCCCGGGCCCAACTGGGAGCACTGGGAGCACTGGGAGCCCCCCCGGCAGGGCCAGGAGGAGGAGGAGGAGGGGGGAAGGCCCGGCGGGAGCACGGGGGGTTGAACTGGGAGCACTGGGAGGGGAACTGGGAGCACTGGGAGGGGTCGCTGGGCCGATGTGGGTCGTGCTGGGAGCGCTGGGAGGGGGAACTGGGAGCGCTGGGAGGCGTTTTGGGTCATACTGGGAGCGCTGGGAGGGGGTTCGGGCTGTGCTGGGAGGACTGGGAGCACTGGGAAAGGTCACTGGGAGCACTGGGCCCAACTGGGAGCACTGGGAGGGGAACTGGGAGGGGGTTTGGGGGTACTGGGAGGGGGGTTGGGGCCATACTGGGAGCACTGGGAGGGGAACTGGGAGCACTGGGAGCACTGGGAGGGGGTTTGGGGCCATACTGGGAGCACTGGGAGGGGAACTGGGAGCACTGGGAGCTTTGGAGGGGTCACTGGTCCATACTGGGAGCACTGGGAGGGGTCACTGGTCCATACTGGGACCACTGGGAGTGGTTACTGGGCTTACTGGGAGCACTGGGAGAGGTCACCGGTCCATACTGGGAACACTGGGAGGGGTCACTGGTCCATGCTGGTCCATACTGGGAGCAATGGGAGGGGTCCCTGGTCCACACTGGTCCATACTGGTCCATACTGGGAGCGCTGGGGCCTCCCCAGTCCCTCCCGGGCCCCCTTTAAACCCCTCCCGATGACGTCACCGCGCTCCCCGTGACGTCACTCCCCCGCCCTCCAATAAAGCGCAGTTCAAACCCCGCCTCCGAGTGACGTCATTAAGGGGGCGGGGATTGGGCCCCCCCGCTTCGTGATTGGCCGAGGCGGCGGCCAATGGGGAGCGAGCGCGGGCTCGGCGCGCGGCGATGACGTCACTTGGGGCGCGCCGCCGCCGCCGCCGCCGCCGCCACCGGAGCCTCCCCGGGAACCGCCGGGGCCGCGGCGGGGCTGGGCCGGAAGTGACGTCACGGAGAGCGCGGGAACGCGGGGGGATGGGCGGGAGTGACGTCAGGTGAGCGGGAGGGGGAGTGGGATGGACTGGGAGGGACTGGGAGGGAGTGGGAGGGGATTGAGAGGGGATTGGGACAAACTGGGAGGGATTGGGAGGGACTGGGAGGGGACTGGGAGGGGACTGGGATGGAACTGGGAGCAACTGGGAGGGACTGGGAGGGGACTGGGAGGGACTGAGACAAACTGGGACGGACTGGGAGGGGAGTGGGAGAGACTGGGACTGACTGGGAGGGGACTGGGATGGACTGGGATGGAACTGGGAGCGACTGGGAGAGACTGGGACTGACTGGGAGGGGACTGGGATGGACTGGGATGGAACTGAGAGCAACTGGGAGGGACTGGGAGGGGATTGGGACAAACTGGGAGGGACTGGGACAAACTGGGAGGGAACTGGGAGGCACGGGGGGGTTACTGGGCCGTACTGGAATGAACTGGGAGGGAACTGGATGGACTGGGAGGGACTGGGCCGGGACTGGGAGGGACTGGGATGGGATTGGGACAAACTGGGAGAGACTGCGAGGGGACTGGGAGGGGACTGGGAGGGACTGAGACAAGCTGGGACGGACTGGGAGGGGACTGGGATGGACTGGGATGGGATTGGGAGGGAACTGGAAGGAACTGGGAGGGGACTAGGAGGGACTGGGAGGCTCTGGGAAGGACTGGTTTGGATTTGGAGGGAACTGGGAGGGGCTGGGCCAAACTGGGAGGGACTGGGAGGGAGCTGGGATGGACTGGGATGGACTGGGAGGGAACTGGCAGGGACTGGGAGGGACTGGGACAAACTGGGAGGGAACTGGGAGGCACGGGGGGGTTACTGGGCCGTACTGGAATGAACTGGGAGGGAACTGGGATGGACTGGGAGGGACTGGGAGGGAGTGGGAGGGGATTGGGAGGGGATTGGGACAAACTGGGAGGGATTGGGAGGGACTGGGAGGGGACTGGGAGGGGACTGGGATGGAACTGGGAGCAACTGGGAGGGACTGGGAGGGGATTGGGAGGGGATTGGGACAAACTGGGAGGGAGTGGGAGGGACTGGGAGGGGACTGGGAGGGGACTGGGATGGAACTGGGAGCAACTGGGAGGGACTGGGAGGGGATTGGGAAGGACTGGGAGGGACTGGGAAGGGATTGGGAGGGACTGGTTTGGACTGGGAGGGACTGGGAGGGGATTGGGACAAACTGGGACAAACTGGGAGAGACTGGGACTGACTGGGAGGGGACTGGGATGGACTGGGATGGAACTGGGAGCGACTGGGAGAGACTGGGAGGGGACTGGGATGGACTGGGATGGAACTGGGAGCAACTGGGAGAGACTGGGACTGACTGGGAGGGGACTGGGATGGACTGGGATGGAACTGGGAGCAACTGGGAGGGACTGGGAGGGGATTGGGACAGACTGGGAGGGACTGGGACAAACTGGGAGGGAACTGGGAGGCACGGGGGGGTTACTGGGCCATACTGGAATGAACTGGGAGGGAACTGGGATGGACTGGGAGGGATTGGGACGGGACTGGGAGGGACTGGGAAGGGATTGGGACAAACTGGGAGAGACTGCGAGGGGACTGGGAGGGGACTGGGAGGGACTGCGACAAGCTGGGACAGACTGGGAGGGGACTGGGATGGACTGGGATGGGATTGGGAGGGAACTGGAAGGAACTGGGAGGGGACTGGGAGGGAACTGGGAGGCTCTGGGAAGGACTGGTTTGGATTGGGAGGGAACTGGGAGGGGCTGGGCCAAACTGGCAGGGACTGGGAGGGAGCTGGGATGGACTGGGATGGACTGGGAACGACTGGGAGGGAACTGGGATGGACTGGGAAGGACTGGGAGGGAACTGGCAGGGAACTGGGAGGGACTGGGACAAACTGGGAGGGAACTGGGATGGACTAGAATGGATTGGGAGGGACTGGGAGGAACTGGGAGGGGACTGGGAGGGAACTGGGACGAACTGGGAGGGAACTGGGACGAACCGGGAGGGGACTGGGGCATTACTGGGCCAAACTGGGATGAACTGGGAGGCCACTGGCATGAACCGGGAGGGCGCTGGGGCCATACCGGGAATACCGGAAGCGCCCTGGGTGGGGCCGTTCTGGGAGGCGCTGGGAGCAGGCACTGGCATGAACTGGGAGCTTACTGGGAGGCCGCTGGGCCACACTGGGATCTTCCCCCTCCCAACTGGGCTCTCTCCCCTCCCCCCCCCCCCCCCTCCTCTCCCCTCCCCCCCCAGCCCCGCCCTCTCCCTGCGCCTGGCCATGGCCGGGGCCTGGTGGGCGCTGAGGGGGCGTGGCCTGGAGGGGCGTGGCCCGGATGGGCGTGGCCCGGCGGGGCGGGGCTGGGGCCGCCTCCTGGCGCTCTTCCAGGCCGTCCAGGCAGGGGCCCCGGGGGCGCTGCGGGGTCGCCACGGCGACCGCCTCAGCCTGGGGCTGCGGGCACAGGTAGGCCACGCCCACCCCCCTGCCCCCAGGCCACGCCCACCCCCCTGCCCCCAGGCCACGCCCACCCCGCCTAAATGCGCCGCTTGGAGGGGGTTGAGGGGGTTAAGCCACGCCCACATGGCCTTATATGGGCATAAAGGGGTTCTAAGCCACCCCCACTTTGAGCCAGGCCACGCCCACCACATAAACCCCACCCCCGTGGCCTTATATGGCATAAAGGGGTTTTAAGCCACGCCCCCTTTGAGCCAGGCCACTCCCACCCCGATAAACCACACCCCCGTGGCCTTATATGGGCATAAAGAGGTTCTATGCCACGCCCCCTTTGAGCCAGGCCACTCCCACCCCGATAAACCACACCCCCATGGCCTTATATGGGCATAAGGAGGTTCTATGCCACGCCCCCGTTGAACCAGGCCATGCCCTCCCCCTAAGCCCCACCCCCATGGCCTTATATGGGCATAAGGATATGCTAAGACATGCCCTTTGAGCCAGGCCACGCCCACCCTAATAAACCACACCCCCATGGCCTTATATGGGCATAAGGATATGCTAAGACATGCCCTTTGAGCCAGGCCACGCCCACCCCAATAAACCACACCCCCATGGCCTTATATGGGCATAAAGAGGTTCCAAGCCACGCCCCCGCCCAGGCCACGCCCACCACAATAAACCACACCCACATCACCTTATATGGGCATAAAGAGGTTTTAAGCTACGCCCCCCTAGCCCAGGCCACGCCCACCCCAATAAACCACACCCACATCACCTTATATGGGCATAAAGAGGTTCTAAGCCACGCCCCCGCCCAGGCCACGCCCACCACAATAAACCCCACCCCCACGGCCTTATATGGGCATAAAGAGGTTCCAAGCCACGCCCACTTTCGATCCAGGCAGGCCACGCCCTCACACCATTTCCATATATGGGCACAAACGAGCTCTAAGGCACGCCCCCTTGGAACCGGGCCACGCCCACCCGATAAACCATACCCCCATGGCCTTATATGGGCATAAAGAGGTTTTAAGCCACGCCCCCTTTGAGCCAGGCCATGCCCATCCCATTTCCTTATATGGGTGCAAATAGGTTCTAAGCCACGCCCCCTTTGAACCAGGCCACGCCCACCCCATAACCCCCACCCCCATGTCCTTATATGGGCACAAACAGGTTCTAAGCCACGCCCCCCTTTGCGCCAGCCCACGCCCACAAGATTTCCATATATGGGCACAAACAGGTTCTAAGCCACGCCCCCCTTTGAACCAGGCCACGCCCACCACAATAAACCCCCCCCCCCCCCCCATGCCCTTATATGGCATAAAGACGTTCTAAGCCACGCCCCCTTTAGGCCAGGCCACGGCCACACCTAAGCCCCGCCCCATGTCCTTATATGGGCACAGGGATCCCCCAGGCCACGCCCACCCCCAAACCCCACCCCCATGTCCTTATATGGGCACAGGGATCCCCAGGCCACGCCCACCCCTCTCTAAGCCCCGCCTCCCGCGCTCCCCCCCCCGCCCTGAGGCCCCTCCCCCACCCGAGGCCCCTCCCCCAGGTGGTGACGTCACTGCTGAGGGAGCTCGGCCCCGCCCCCGCCGTGCTGGACGCGCTCGATTGGCTCTTCCCGGAGGGGGAGGGGCCACGGGATGGCCACGCCCACAGGGTGAGACTGGGAGGGACTGGGAGGGGATTGGGGGGGGACTGGGAGGGGATTGGGGGGGACTGGGAGGGACTGGGAGGGACTGGGAGGGGATTGGGAGGGAACTGGGAGGGGATTGGGATGGACTGGGAGGGACTGGGAGGGGATTGGGGGGGACTGGGAGGGACTGGGAGGGGATTGGGAGGGACTGGGAGGGGATTGGGATGGACTGGAGGGACTGGGAGGGGATTGGGGGGGACTGGGAGG